>NW_027662921.1:0-15320 GCF_963989245.1 Nansenia antarctica
GGAGGAATGCAGATTGCTTCCATGTGTGGGGATAGCTGAGTTGGCTGCAGGCAGGTGCGGTTAGCCCCTAATGAGAAAAGTCGTGTTGGTAATGGAGGAGGCCCAAGACGCTCCGGCAGCAGCAGCAGCAGCAGGCCGGTGGCAGAACACGGCCAGGGGAGAGACACCACAAGACTACTGCAGCCCCGAGGGGGGAGCCAGCGCTAGGCCAGATATATATACTGTACTGTCTGTAAACATCACTGAACTCACTCTGAGAACTAGAGCCAACCGACCGACCGACCACTGATACTTGATAGACTCACATTGGAACGAGTCGAACGACTCACACTGGGACTGATTCTGATCTGATTCTGGAACCTTCTAACCTTCACATCACACACTCACACTGGAAATTATTTTGTTGATAACGGTTTTATGACAGTAACACGTTGACAATTGACACACGCTCCACGATGTGACTTGAACTTGGACTTGACACACTGGTAATCAACAACCGCCGACAGAGAGGAGGAGAGGACAGAGGAGAGGGAGGAGGAGGAGGAGAGAGAGGAGGAGAGGACAGAGGAGAGGGAGGAGGAGGAGAGGAGGAGGAGAGAGAGGAGAGGACAGAGGAGGAGAGGACAGAGGAGAGGGAGGAGGAGGAGGAGGAGAGAGAGGAGGAGAGAGAGGAGGAGAGGACAGAGGAGAGGGAGGAGGAGAGAGAGGAGAGGACAGAGGAGGAGAGGACAGAGGAGAGGGAGGAGGAGAGGGAGGAGAGAGAGGAGGAGAGAGAGGAGGAGAGAGGAGGAGAGAGAGGAGGAGGAGAGAGAGGAGGTTACCTGAGTCTGCTGGGGGATGTTCAGAAAGTTGTCCCGTGCTCCGATGCTGACAAACCTGTTGGGAGCTGTGGAGCCTGGCGTGGAGTATGCTACAGAGAGATAGAGAGAGATAGACACACACACACACACACACACACACACACACGCATGCACGCGCACATACACACACACAAACACGTACACACACACACACACACACACACACACGCATACACACACGCACACACACACACACACACACACACACACACACACACACACACACAGGGGGTCCCAAATGAGGCATGAGGAACCATTATCATAGTTTTGTGCATGTTATTGTGAAACTCCTAAAGTCTGTGAATTACTGGAATCAATCAATAAATCAATCAATCAAATAATCAATCAAATAACACGTCAAAAAAGAGTCCCAAAGTCACAGGGATAGACTGGTATGGATACAGAGACTGGTGGTGGGAAGTTAACTAAACTAAGGGCCAGTCCTCCTCCCGCTAAGCCTGGGAACGCCCTGCATAGCCCAGGGAACTAGCCTATACAGTATGATATTCATATGGGGGGGAAACCAACGGGGAACCATTAACTTTGGGTCAATGCTCCATTCAGATGGTTTAGGTCACTGTGGAGGAACTGGAGCCCGCGCCTACGGCAAGACCACAGGATCAAATTTAGGGCAGTTTGCGCTCACTGGACTCCAACGGTAGCTGAGTGAAAGCTTGTTGTTGTTTGTTGGACGTGAGTGAGGGTGAGGGGTAAGGGGAGTGAGGTTGGATGGAGGGAGGGGGGGGGGTTCATGAGTGTGTGTGTGTGTGTGTGTGTGTGTGTGTGTGTGTGTGTGTACGTATGTGTGTGTGCGTACGTGTAAATTGCATTGTCTTGAAAAATCAGAGACAAAATGAAGAGAAATAAAGTCAAAAATGACAGTGAAGACATTGATCGGGGGGAGGATGGGGGGGTTGGGAAAAGGGGTAGAGAGAGGGGAGATTTATTTATATACAAGTAGATATAAATAAATCAAGAGGTGGTAGTCGATAAATTGGAGAGTTGGGGGGGGGGGTTGGAAGGAGGGGGGGGTGGAGAGGTGGGGGGAAGAAAGTTGAAAGGACAGGAGGACGACGAGGAAAAAAGAGGGAAAATGCCCCAGGTGGTCCGTCCGGTGCCCCTCTTGGTGTGCCTCTCTCCCATGGTCCGACTCACGCACCTGCCCTGCACCGGCAGGGGAACACAGCGCCCCCTACTGAACAACACAGGCAAGCACACCCCCACGGACACTCTCCTCTCCTCTCTCTCTCTCTCTCTCTCTCTCCCGCTCCCCCAATCTAATGGCTAATTAGAGGTGGTGGTGGTGGTGGTATATTGGTTTGATTGGTTGGTATATTGTTTATGTTTTGGAGCAATTTTTTTTTGATGATTTTTTTTCGTGTGGTTGTTTTTTTGTTGTTGTTGTTGTTGTTGTTCTCAATTTTTTAATTGTTATGAGATTTCATGTGGAAAAGGGAAGTGGCAGGGGGATAATGGGGGAAAAGTGGGTCACATGATGTTTGGAGTCCACGCCAACTGCCCTAATTTTGTTTCCCTTAAAAAAAAAAGAAAAAAAAGAAAGAAAGACAGAAAAGAAAGAAAAGAAAAGAAAGGAGTATATCGAATGAAGAAAAAGTAAAAAAGGTAATGAGAGATAGAGGGAGGGGAGGGGAGGGTAGATTCTGTTGCCGCTGTCACAGACAGACATGCATAGTCTGGATTGATCAAAGGGTACAGCAGCCAGACAGACTACATACACAGGGCACTAGCTGCCCCCCCCAACGACCAACACATCAAAAAGAAGGGAGAGAAGTTACACTGCCTCCTGTGGTGCTAGCAGGAAACCTAACACCAGAGAGAGGGAGGGAGGGAGGGAGGGAGGGAGAGAGGGAGGGAGGGCGAGAGAAAGAGAAGGAGGGAGGGAGAGGGAAGGAGAGAGAGGGAGAGAAAGTGAGAGGAAGACTGAGAGAGAGAGAGAGAGAGAGAGAGAGGGGGAGGGAGGGAGGGAGAGAGAGGGAGGGAGGGAGGGAGAGAGAGAGAAATAGGAATAAGGTTTGGGCCCGGGGAGGTCAGGAGAGAAAGTGAGAGGAAGACTGAGAGAGAGAGAGAGAGAGAGAGAGAGAGAGAGAGGGAGGGAGGGAGAGAGAGTGAGACGGAGAGAGAGAAATAGGAATAAGGTTTGGGGCCGGGGAGGTCGAGAGAGAGAGGAAGACTGAGAGACAGAGAGAGAGAGAGAGAGAGAGAGGGAGAGAGACTGAAAGGGGATCTCTGGCATAGGCGTGGCTGGCATTCTGCTCTACAGGAGGGGATCAGAATGGTGGTACAATAATGTGGAGTCAAGCCCCAGGGTTGGGGGGGGGGGGGGTGGTGGTGGTGGTGGTGGGCGGGGGGGGGGGGGAGGCTGGGCGCTCAGGACTGGCTCTACACTGACCAACATCAACTAAGCCTTGAGGGCGGGCAGGAGGGAGGGGGGGGGGGGGGGGGTCGGTCTGTCTGTCTGTTCGCTAGCTATGCAGTAGCAGCTAACCTAACAGTACGTCTGCTACTGGTTTCGGTTCGGATCGGATTTCTCTCTTCTCTCGGGGTGGGTGGGGGTTAGGGGGGGGGGAGGTGGGGGTGTGGGGCGGTGGGTGGGGGTTGGGGGGGGGTCACTTACACGGAGATGCGGGCGAGCTGAGTCCGCCGTCGGGGGGCGTGCTGATGGGTTTAGAGTCGGGCATGGGGAGGGGCACGGGGCGCGCCACCGGGGGGCGGCGGGGGCAGCAGGAAGGTGCCGGGCATTTTGCTCTGGCCGTGGCCACCTCCGTTCGGCTGCAGACGACACAGACACGGTGAGCGGAAAACACACACACGTCACACCACCCCTCCTCGGACCACACAGGGCCACACACACACACATGGGAATACACACACACACCAACACACACCTGGGGACACACACTCAGCCATGCATGCTGCATGCATGCACACGCACATACACGCGGGCACGCATGCACACACACACACACACACACACACACACACACACACACACAGTCAGCCATGCATGCACGTGGGTACGTACGTACGTACACACACACACACACACACACACACACACATACACGCGGGCGGGTACGCACACACACACACACACACACACACACACACACACACACTCAGCCATGCATGCACGCGGGTACGCACACACGCACACAAACACGCGGGCACACACACACACACACACACACACGGCTGGAGGGAGCACATGTCCTACACACACAAGCCATGAGGAGTCAAAATAACCAACGGCAAAACTAAAGCAGAAAGAGTGATGCAACTTCTCAACACACACACACCTCCACACACCTCCACACCTCCACACACCCACACACACCCACACACACCCACACACACCCACGAGAGAAGAAACAGTGAAGACTGAGAATGGGGGGAGTTAGAATGTGACACAGAGAACTTAAAAAGGGAGGGAAATTCACGTCCGGATTGTGGACAGTGAAGGGAGGGTGGGGGTGGTGGTGGTGGTGGTGGGGTGTGTGTCTCCTGGAGGATGATCTGTATGTCAAGTGTAATCTTAGTAGGGCAACAAAATAGTTGAATATTTTCCTATTTCCTTTCTCTCAGGGGGGTTGTGGTGGCACAAACCAAGCATTTGGGGTGTGTGTGTGTGTGTGTGTGTGTGTGTGTGTGTGTGTGGGGGGGGGGGGGTGGCCATTGGAGTACAGTACATATGTGGTCTCTAAATAAGCAAGACATGTTGACGTGAAAGCGTTTCGCTGGTATTCATACAGTACATGGTGTGTCACAGAGTCAGTGTTGCCAGATGGGATTGTTTTGCCCAAAAGCTGCCCAGTGTGATCATAAGTAGCCCAATTGGGGCGGGAATCTCACCCAATCTGGCAACACTGCACAGAGTACCACAGTGTTCACACAGCAGGCGTGTATAACAAAAACATGAAAACTTTTTTGGGGAATACATGAATACTTTTTGAATATATATACTTTTTTTTCAATGTATGAAGTCGATGTATGTAAACAAATTAAACGTTGTTATTACCATCATCATGTGTGTCTGTTTGTGCCGTTCCTCCTCTGCCCTCCACTCCCTCTCACGTACCTGTCCACTGGCCTGTCCCGAGCCGTCGGCACAGACGAACTGCACAAACTCCTTGAGGGGGTCCTGGTGGTGGTGGTAGCGGATGGTGGGGTGGGTGAAGTAGGGGCTGGACTGCTGGATGATGGAGGAGGAGGGGAAGTGCAGGGCGGACGCTGAGGCTCGGGGGCTCCCTGTAGGAGAGGGGGGGAGGAGAGGAGGGAGGGGGGGAGGAGAGGAGGGGGGGGGGGGGAGGAGAGGAGGGAGGTGGGGAGTGGGAGAGAGAGGAGGAGAGGAAGAGGAGAGGAAGAGGAGGTGAGGAGGGGGGAGAGAGAGGGAGAGGAGGGAGAGGAGGGAGGAGGGTTTATGGCGAGAGAGAGGGAGAGAGGAGGGAGGTGGGGCGGAGGGGAGGGGGGTTTAGGGAGTGAGATAGAGGGAGAGGAGGGAGGTGGGCAGGGGGGGTTAGGGGGAGAATGAGGAGGGAGGTGGGGAGGGGAATTTAGGGGGAGAGAAAGAGAGAGGGTGAGAGAGAGAGAGAGAGAAAGATGAAAGTGAGTGGTGGGGAAAGAGAGAGAGAGAGAGAGAGAGAGAGAGAGAGAGAGAGAGAGAGAGAGAGAGAGAGAGAGAGAGAGAGAGAGAGAGAGAGAGAGAGAGAGACAGTGTCAATTGGGTCCTTGCAATCTCACTCCCAACAAGATATTGAAATTTGACGAAAGTGACACATAACCGGACCAACACAGTCAACCACCAAACACTCGACTGGCTTCCCCTGAAAAGGACCCTGACGCCAGCCTGGCTTATCAACGTAGCCAACAGGGAGTGGACAGCAGGGCCCTCTAGGGAGGCACTGTGGAGCGCACGTGACACACACACATGATATACAAATGACTGAGATGATCAAAGACTGTTGGGGAACATCTGGTCCCATTCACACCATAAATCAGCCTCCTGCATTTCCTGTCTACCTCCCCATCAGCACAGCGTGTGTGCACACACACACACACACACACGTGCACACACATGCAGGCGTAGACACACGCATGAGCGTAGACACGCGCACGAGCATACACACACGCATGTACACACACATGCGAGCGTACACACACACACACACACACACACACACACACATACAAGCGTACACACACACGCACGTGCACACACATGCGAGCGTACCCACACACACAAGGGTACAAACACATACACACACACACACACATGTACACACGTACACACGTACACACACACACACACACACACACACACACACGCACGCACACACTGTACTGAAGCGTGACGGTCCCACACACATTTTCCAGTTTTAATGCTAGCTGGTTATGTAATCAATCATAGCCTATCGTTGCGGTGTGACTCTGCCCAGAAGTTGTGAGCCTGGGAGAGAGAGAGAGAGAGAGAGAGAGAGAGAGAGAGAGAGAGAGAGAGAGAGAGAGAGAGAGAGAGAGAGAGAGAGAGAGAGAGAGAGAGAGAGGGGATCTCACCGCTGGATCCCTCAGACATTAGTCAACATCTCCCTGGGACCAGGAATACAGACGCAGTCTGTTGTGCCAGGGGTCTGCAGAGACTCTATGGCCTTGGCAACTTGGCACTCCACCAGTCAAGCTGGGTTTGGGTAGGGCGTGTGTGTGTGTGTGCGTTTGTGTGTGTGTGTGTGTGTGTGTGTGTGTGTGTGTGAGGTAAGCTGGTTTGGGTAGGGAACCTGCACCTGTGAATGTGTCTGTGTCTCTCTATGCCTCTTGAGAGGGTGTGTGCGTGTGTGTGTGCGTGCGTGTGTGTGTGTGTGTGTGTGCGTGTGTGTGTGCGTGTGTATGTGTGTGTAGATATCTGGCAGCGATCCATTCGCCAGACTAAATTCTGCTTTGTGGTCTGTGGACCTTCCCTCGTTGAGAATAACAAAATCCGAATAAATCTGAATGAAATTTGTCGTCAGTCACCTCCAAATCCAGCTAAAACTTGTGCTAGCTGAGGATAGACTGAAGCTGACCGGAACCTGACCGGTGACTCTCTCTATAGGGGCAGAGAGGCCAAGGGTGATAATGTGAAGTGAAGTGAAATTAAGCAAACAAAATTCAGTTTGGTCCCAGGCAACTCACACACGCTGCCAAGCGCCAACAGGGCATTAACCAGCCAGCCTGACCCAGACAAAAGGTACTGTTGCTCCCTCTCCATCCCAACCATGCCATGTCCAGCCAATCACCTTTCACTGCCTTTCCCCCCTCCGTCTACACCCCCCCCCCCCCCCCCCCGCGCGCCTCTCGCTATCCCCCTCTTTCTCACTCTCTATCCCCCTCTTTATCCCTCTCTCCCTCTTTCCTCCCTTTCACTCGGTCCCTTTATAGAACCATGGCGTCTGAGGGACATTCCATTTGGACGGCGGCCATTTTGGGGAGCCGGTAGGGAGCCCACCCTCCCCTCCTCCCCTCCCCCCCACCCTCCCCACCGGCTCCTATGGAGCCCAAACACTGTCTCACACTCCAGGTCTCAATTACAGGAAAACCTCTTAGCTGCCAGCCTACACAGGAATAACTGTGAGAGGGAGACAGGGTTAGCTATGGATCAAAGCAACCTGAGCTAGTGTAAAAAAAAAACATATACACAGGGGCACAGGCAGAGGGGTAGCGGAGAAAAACCCCAAAACAAATCAAATATGAAAGTGTGTATACTTGTATATGAAATGAAAATCAATATATTAAAAAAAATATATATATATAGAATTTAAATTGCAATTACCATCTCACGGGATGAGAACATGGATATATAAAAAATAAACCAAATCTATAAAATTCTAAAATGTATTTTTAAATGTGTGGTATAGAAGAATATATTAAAAAAGAAAACTAAAACAACATTCCATTTAACATAAAAGGGACCGGCAGTTCCAAATGACCTTTACATGATTGGGCTGCGCTGGCGGAGGCCCAGGCCGGTCCTCTGAGGGACCACGTATTTATTCCTTTGAAAACGGAGACTCTGCTGGGGACCTGCTGGCAGCCTCGCGTCTCAGAGACGCTGGGAATTCTCCGACTGGAGGCTTGGAGACCGTTCTGTTACCCCTCGAACCCGCTCAGAGAGGCGAGAGCGTTGTGTTAACCACCCCCCCCCCCCCCGGAGCGCCCAGAGGAGGACAGTTATCTCTTAATGCATGCGTTAAAAACAAGACTCGGATTTGGGTCGGATGAGTGGCGTACTGTTGACGTACGTTGGCTACTTTGGGTAACTGGATTGTCGCAGACTTCTAATAGCTTTGGAGGGGCGGAAGCAGTTGAGGGGGGATGAGGGGGGATGGCATCCCCCCCTGAAATAAAAACTGTCAAAATCATCCCCCTTCTAAAACTGCCACCCCCCCTTTCCATCCCATGTCATTTTATCAATGAACGTGGTATTACTGCTATTTCAACATTTAGTTTTGCTCATATTGAGTAAAATACTGTGGGCGAGGGGGGCACGCACACATGCGATGACATTTTTAAGTCACTGACGCTGTGGGGATGCTAAAATTGTCCCCATGATAAAATCCACCATCCGCCCTGATTTTTTCTTTTAAAACTTGAGTACTGGGCGGAAGGGATACACACGCTTGCTGAGTGACTCAATCAAACGGACATGGGATGACAAACACTGTAGCATGGTTACACACGTGGACATAGACAGATATGAGAGGAAAACAGGGATGAAGAGAGACAGAGAGAGAGACAGAGAGAGTTAGAGAGGCCATGATAATAATGGTTAGGAAATTAAACCAGTGAGTTTCTAGAGTTGTTGCAGCAGCGAGAGGAGCTGGCCAGGGGTTAGGTACTCAGATAATGGCAGGTCCAACTGAATGACTTCTGCTTGCTCTGTGGTACCCCCCCCCCTATTTGGGGCCACTGTTAAGGGCTATATCAAGAGAAATATTAATTTAGTGATTTCTTGTTTCATTGGTACAAAGCTAATACATGTAGGAAGTAGCATTCTAGCATTGTGACTGCCAATGGCCCCTGGTCCTACTATAGATTTGTTTTTCTTATGATGACTGATGTAGAGAGGATTCACTTACTTTAGACAACATATACTTGTTATAAGTTGCTTTGGATAAAGGCGTTGGATAAAGGCGTCTGCTAAATGCCAAAAATGTTAATGTCAAGTGGGGTCATTGGGGGGTGTAGAGAGGAACTATAGTGGGCATATGGTTAACATCCACCCTCTTCTTTCTCTCTCTCTCTCTCTCTTTAGTCTCTCTCTCTCCTTCTCTTCGAGGGGGGGTGGGGTGGGGGGGCAGGGCTCTCACCTGGTCTCACTCCTGCCAGCACGGGCAGCGGGTGGTGTGTGAAGGCCATGCGGGGGGACCTCGTCTGGGGCGACAGGGCGTTGAAATCAAACTTTCCCGGCTTCTTAAGTGAACCAGGCGTGGACAGTCCTGGCAAACAAAATAAAAATGGGATCAATAAAAAATGGGGAGAAGAGAGAGAGGTTGGTTTAATGAACACTTCTACACTTTCAAATAACTTTTTTCTTTAAAAAAATAAATGAAAAAAATCTGTTTTTGAAAAGGGAATTTAATAATAATAATAATAATAAAAAAATAAAATAAAACATCATTTTTCTGATTGATTTGTTTGAGAGATTTTGATTGGTTAATGAAATTGATTTGTGTCCTGTTGTATTGTTGGCCGTACTCTCAACATCAATCTGGCCGGGAGCTCTCAATGAGCCAATCACAGGACTCCATGGAAACGATGGCCTCATAAAGCATTCTGGGTAAAAGGGATTTGAGGTTCTGGCTTTGGGGTGAGGGTGTGTTGACCAAGGCAGTGAAACTCCATGGTTCAGATCCATAGTAGTAGAGAAACCTGGAAACGTGGGACAATTCAAGCCACGATCAGTTTAGTTTTTTGTCAAATCTCTGTCTGAGAAATTAACTAGCCCCTCCTCAACTCTGACATTTAGTAAATGTTTTTAACAGTTAACCACAACATTAAGCAAAGGGAAAGCAAAAAATGGGAGAATGACTAATAAAATTGCAATACTTTGTTCGCTGCCCAAATGAATCAAACTCAATCTACAATTAGTAAAAAAAGCCATGATGTAGTACGTCTCTCAGTTTCAATCCCTTTGTCTCTCTCTCTTTCAGGTGCCCGACCTAATACAGTACATACTCTTTCAAGTGTGTATTTCTGCCGCCGTAGCGACTGCGGTCTACGTTAGCGAAGCCCACAGCTTGACTATAGGAGGAGGAGGCTCCATTCAGAAATAGCACACACTGTACAGTATGGAGCCAACAGCTGCTTAGTGAGAAAGACAAGCAGACGGACGAGAGAGAGGAGACAGAGGGGGAGAGAGAGAGAGGCGAGAAAAAACGTGGGAGACATGAAAAATATGTGAGGGAAGGAGAGAGTGATAGCAGAGCCAGAACCTGTGAAAAAGCGGCAGTGTCTCTTTTCTTGTTCTGTGCATTTTATAGGCGGATTGCTGTGAGGACCGATGTATGAAATCGAAATGTCATAAGACATTAAACATGGTCATTATCTCGCTCTTACACCCACAGTCACTCACTCACTCACTCACTCGCTCGCTCGCTCGCACACAGACGACAACTGTCACACGCTCACTCAAAAAAGCACGTACACACACACACGTACACACATACACACAATTGCACGCACTAAGACCTTTTCACACACTAACGGTGAACAGACTACGGTACTTGTTTTTTCTTCGCAAAAAGTTTCAGGCTAATCCTGGATCCCTAACAGGCGAGTGATGTTGTTAAACTTTTCCATTCCGTCGGGGTCTATTTCTGTGGCCCCCCCTTCCGCATTAAAAGGCATTAAATCCTCATTTAACTACAATTCTTTGGGTTCCAGCGGGGAAATGTGTGAACATCTATGAGAGTGTGGGGGCGTGTTAAAAAAAACGCTTTGTGTGAAAGAGTTAAGTCTCCAGCAGCAGGTGGGAGTGGATATGTGTGAACCATTTATGTCTTCAACAGACATATTTTATTTTTTCGGTAACCGGGGGCATGGGGGTGTAGCGCTCTGTCAGACAGATTCGAGCCATGAAGAGAACTCGGATCCCACCGCTGACACCAATAGTTACCGTGATTCCTCTGACAGCGTCACACTAGGGGGTGGTAGGGGCACACAGGGATAAAAAAACAAAACGTTTCTGTTCTCCGTGGCGGATAAATCCAGGAATATCAGTGCAGCCGGTGGAGTAAAACTGGGACAGAGAGGCAAGATAACACCGTGGTAAATTAGGTATACATGGGGATGGGGACAAACTGGATAAGCCCTATAGAAGCCACCCATTAGGAGAGATACACATGGTATCTAGATTTGAATGTGTGTGTGTGTGTGTGTGTGTGAGAGTGCGTGTGCGTGTGTCACTACTCTGTTCACGCTCCTCCTGGCAAGCCACAGCGACGGACTGGCAACCAATCAAGCGCTCCCATGACCCTTCTGTCTCTACACTAACAGGCCTGCCACCAGATGCGCCTCTGAGACACACACACACACACACACACACACACACACACACACCATACAGTCACTCGTTTGCACACACACACACACACACACACACTGTCGCTCGCTCGCACATACGCACACAGGCACACACACACACACACAGAAAAGATCAGGGATTCATATTGGCTTGTAGACGTAAAAGGGATGTCGGGGAATTCCCTCGTCCCAAGTCGCAGACTAAACACAGAAGTCCAGAACCCTCCAAGCCTGTAACTCAAAGCACCAGCAAGGGCCCCCAACAAACCTCCAGTGTCTTAAACATTTCACAATCATTTGGAACTAATATGAAATCATGGTTATTAAATCCTGACGCCCCTGCCCCCCCCCCACCCCCCCTCCTCCCCCTCTAGTGCCCCTGTGGAACAGATGTCTCCAGCAGCCTAGCAGCTCCCAAGGCTACACACACACACACACACACACACGGAAACACCATCTGGGATCGGTGCTACGCTGTGTGTGTGTGTGTGTGTGTGTGTGTGTGTGTTTATCGTAGTGTGTGTGTGTGAGAGTTGTATCTACATACATCTGTGTGTCTGCGTATGCCCCTGCATGTGTGTGTGTGCTCAATTGGCTATGGAAGGGGGGAGGGGGGGGGGGGGATGTGGTTTGGCGTTTGGTGCCGTGGACAGACGGCGGCGCGGCGCACCTGTTTGTACGGTCGTTGTTGTGTGTTTCTCTGTGTTTTTTTTCCACGGCCCCGTGTTTGTTTGTGTGTGTGCGCACGCTTGTTTTCGTACCAGCCCCCCCCCCACCCCCCCACCGCCCCCCCCCCCCCCCCCCCACCTGGCCGGGAACTCCCAGCTGTGGTTTGTTTTCCGCCTTCAAACGACGGACACACTCCTTAACGAGGTTGTGTTACGATAGCCGCGCTAGGGTCCTACTTAAAATGCAGCGACATCTTGTCCGTGCTTCCAGAGGGGCATAGGAACATCCCTGCTCTCACTCTCTCTCTCTCTCTCTCTCTGTCTCTGTCTCTCCCTCTCTCTCTCTCTCCCTCTCTCTGTGTTCTACATTTTTCCATTTTCCTCCCCGAGACCAGCCTGGCCTGCAGCACCGTAATGACAAAAGCCTTGTTTGTAATTTCTCGGATGTTTTTTTGTTGTAAATTAATTGGGATACAGAGGAGTCCAGATTTGCATGCTATTTTACACCTTTATTTGCCAAGCTCATTAGGAGGTGGGCTGTGCTGCTGCGATGGGTGTGTGTGTGTGTGTGTGTGTGTGTGTGTGTGTGGAGGGGGGGGGGGGGGGGGGGGGGGGGGTCCTGATGCAGCAAGGCATGCAGTAGTCTCTTCTGCTGCCTGATGTGAAGCCTCTTAATTACATTTGCAGCTCAGCTAACTGGAGCAGGTCTGGGCAGAACCACGGGGCCCCGGCAACCCCAGCCTGCCTCTATCGCCTTCCTCACAATCTGTCTCTCTCTCTCTCTGTCTCTCTCTCTCTCTGTCTCTACCACAGTTTCTCTCTCTCTCTCTCTCTCTCTCTCTCTAATATCTCCCTCTCTATCGTGCTTTCGCCACCTCTCTTTCTCTCTGCATCTTTCTCTCTCTCTCTTCCTCCCTTTCTCTCTCTCTCACTCTCTTCCTGCCTCCCTCCCTCCCTCCCTCCTCGCTCTCCCCAAGGCCTCTACCACGGCACACATTTTCAATTAGAGAAAGGGGAGCGAGGGGAAGACGGAGAGAGAGAGAGAGAGAGAGAGAGAGAGAGAACAGTAGCAGGAGGTTTAGACCTCTGATCCACGTACTCCGTAAGCGTCTTAATTAGGGATTTTAGATGAGGGAGGGACGGCAATACCTAAACACCTGCGAGGGGTGGGGAGTACAATAAGCCTGTCTTAATGTGTGCGCGCGCGTGTGTGTGTGTGTGTGTGTGTGTGTGTGTGTGTGTGTGTGTGTGTGTGCGCGCGCGGTGCTGCTATTAATCGTCTCAGCGTGCCACAGAAAGCCATTCCGAGCGGTAAAGGGAGCGGCGCTGTGACCGGCGGGGCTACCGACCGCGGGACAGCAAAACGTCCACAACAATAAGAACCCGTAACCTTGACGACTCAATCTTCCAACAGCAAAACGTCACGAAATCGACCGTCCTAACAAACGTTAACGGTGTACATACAAGGCGGGCGGAGAAAGTCTCTATGCGAAAGATAAACGTCTCGAAGGAAAGATAAACATATTGTACTGTGTAAATCAGAGAGGAACGGTTGGAGTCAGACACAGGGTAGATGTGAGGAGTGGAAGGTTTTCTAACCGTGGTAAGGGAACTGCACGCCGTCGTTCTCGTGCTTAATCTTCCTCTCCTGCACACTGGCCAAATGGTGCTGCACTGCAACCAGAGAAGGGTAATGTTAACATTAGATAGAGGGAGGGAGGGAGGGAGAGAGAGAGGGAGAGAGGGAGGGAGGGGAAAGAGAGGGAGGGTGGGAGGGAGAGAACAGAGAGAGGGGGAGAGGGAGGGAGGGGAGAGAGAGAGGGAGGGAGGGAGGGAGGGAGAGAGAATAGAGAGAGGGAGAGAGAGCAGTAGGGGGAGAGAGAGAGGGGAGAGAGAGAGAGAGTGGGGGAGGAGAGATGGGGCATTTGTGTATGATGGAAGAGGTGAGAGTGCATCAGTGATCATCACAACATCCCAGCTGCTTTTGTGTCGCTCAGACGTGGCAGTTTGAACACAGTGTAAACTTGTGTGTGTGTGTGTGTGTGTGTGTGTGTGTGTGTGTGTCTCTCATGTCCCAGAATGTTCTCTAACCCCCTCTCTCAGATGTGGCCGTTTGAACACAGTGTAAAGTTGTGTGTGTGTGTGTGTGTGTGTGTGTGTGTGTGTGTGTGTGTGTCTCTCATGTCCCAGAATGTTCTCTAACCCCGTCTCTCAGACGTGGCAGTTTGAACACAGTGTAAAGTTGTGTGTGTGTGTGTGTGTGTGTGTGTGTGTGTGTGTGTCTCTCATGTCCCAGAATGTTCTCTAACCCCCTCTCTCAGACGTGGCAGTTTGAACACAGTGTAAAGTTGTGTGTGTGTGCGTGTGTGTCTGTGTGTGTGTGTGTGTGTGTTTGTCTGTGTGTGTGTGCGTGTGTGTCTGTGTGTGTGTGTGTGTGTGTGTGTGTGTGTGTGTGTCTGTGTGGAGAGGTCGGGGGTTTCTGGAGAGGGGTGTATTGAAGGAACAGGCGTGGTAGGGATAGAAGGGGAGACCAGAGTGTACGGAAGGGGGGGGGGGGTGTTCTGGAGAGTATTGGACTGAGTATTGAGAGTGTGTTCTGGGTGTAGGAGTGAAGAGGAGACCAGAGTGTTGAAGGGGTGGAGGGTTAGAGGTGAGGGAGGGTGGGGGGTTAGAGGTGTGTGTGTGTGTGTGTGGAGGGGGGGGCTTAGAGGTGAGGGAGGGTGGGGTGGGGCTTAGAGGTGAGGGAGGGTGGGGTGGGGCTTAGAGGTGAGGGAGGGTGGGGGGTTAGAGGTGAGGGAGGGTGGGGGGTTAGAGGTATGTGTGTGTGTGTGTGTGTTGAGGGTGGGTGGGTGTGTGTGGAGGGGGGGGGGATAGAGGTGTGTGTGTGGAGGGTGGGGGGTTAGAGGTGTGTGTGTATGTGGAGGGTGGGTGGTTAGAGGTGTGTGTGTGTGTGTGTGTGTGTGGAGGGGTGTGTGTCTAGGTGGCGTGGAGGCGTGGAGGCGGGGCCTACCTGCGTCCATGTCGTTGGGCCAGCCGCTGGACTGGGAGGAGCCTGCGGCGGGGGAGCGGCCGGGGTAGAAGACGTCGTCCGTGGGGCTCTCCAGCTCACTGTCGTCTAACGACTTCCTCTTGGTAGAGCTGGGGACAGGAAGTGAGGGGGGGGCGTCAAACCAGGGGGGCTGAGGGCTGAGGGGCAGTGTTTTAATGATCTCACGCGCAC
>NW_027662920.1:0-7500 GCF_963989245.1 Nansenia antarctica
AGAGAGAGGGAAGGAGGGAGAGAGAGAGAGGGGTGGACAGAGAGCGAGACAGATTGAGAGAGAGGGATTGAAAGAGAGAGAGGGAAGGAGGGAGAGAGAGAGAGAGAGAGAGGTGGACAGAGAGAGAGACAGATTGAGAGAGAGGGAGACAGAAAGAGGGAGAGGAAGAGGAGGTTGCAATAGATAGATTCATGTTATAAGTCTGGCATATCAAATTTGTTCCCAGTATCCGAGTTCGCTTTGTCAGTGTCAGCTTTTCCAAACACGTTTGCTGTTTTTAACTCCAATCCTTCTCATTTCCATGGTTGGAATTACAGGAAATACAACCAGGAAGTAAGATTGGTGTGTGTGTGTGTGTGTGTGTGTGTGTGTGTAAATAAGCTTCCTTCAGGCGCTGTTGGATGAAGCCAGTGGGTGGTTGTTGTTGGCTAGACTTAGACTAGCCAACAAGTGAGTCTAGTGAGGTGGACCTACTCCCTGTCTGGACGCCTGTGTGATTATGGCAGGAAATGGGTATACCTGTGCAGGTGTGTGTGTGTGTGTGTGTGTGTGTGTGTGTGTGGCGTCACAAGCACACTGTACGAGTGTGCTGTTCATACACACAGGCAGGCACACACTCATGCACAAACACACACACCCACACAGGCATACACTCAGGCACACGCGCACACGCAAACCCACACCCACACCCACACCCACGCCCACGCCCACGCCCACGCCACACACACACACACACACACATACACGCACGCACGCACGCACAGAAGCACATACACTCAGGCACGCATTAGTGCATGGCCACACACATACTGTAGACACAGCAGAAATGGACCACACGCAAACACACACACACACACACACACACACACACACCCCCGCACACAAACAAACAACACACAAAACCGTACGATCGGCACATTCCCGAGGATGAGGAGTTGATCTCCTGAAAAATAAGCAGGCGAAAGCTGCCAGCTAAATATCCAATATCCTTTGAATATGAAGGATCTGAAAGAGGGGGAAGGAAGTCGAGGGAGGGGAGGGAGGGAGGGAGGAGAGGGAGGGAGGGAGGGAGGGGAGGGAGGGAGGGAGGCATGGTGCGGGATCCAAAGCTCCCATGAAAGGTATGGCAACGGTTTGAGGGGAAAAAAAATAAGAAGCTTAGGGATCTACAAGAAGCCACACAGAGGGTTCCAGAGGCGGAGGAGAACACTTAATCTCGCAGCCTAAACGTTATCACAGTAATTATGCTGCTGCAATGTGTGTTTCCGGCCCCGGCGCCTCGGCGGAGTTCTGCTGCCAGGAGAGACGAGGAGGGAGAACTTCAATTAACTAACGAAGGGGAGAGGTGTGATGTCACCATGCCATCTCTCCTGCTGGGGGAGCCGGAGGGGAGGAGGGGGGAGAGGGGAGGGGGGGAGGCTTGTGGGTTTGACTGAAATGTTCCTACGGAAAACGCTGCTTTCACTTTCACAAAACGCGCGGACGGACACCCACACACACATGTGGACGACCACAGCCACACACAAACACAGACACACACACATGGACAACCACAGACACACAGACACAGACACACACACACACACACACACACACACACACACACACACACACAGGCAACCACAGCCCCCCCCACACACACACACACACACACACACACACATGGACACCCACCCAAACTCCCACCCACCCATACACACACACACACACACATACATACACACACACACACACACCTACCCACACTCAGACACCTACCCACACACACATACAGACACACAACCACAGTCACACACACACACACACACACACACACACACGGACAACCAGTCGCACGCACGCCCGCCCGCCCGCCCACCCACCCACCCACACAGGGTTCAGTGTAGGCCCGTGGTGCTTCTCTGATTGACAGCGCGAGGAGCCGTTCACAGCGCCTTCCAGGTCAGAGAAGCCCCGCCTCCTCCCTTCAATAATTAAAAAGGCACCAGTTTAGCGTTCCCTCTGGGCATCATTAAATCTATTTAGCTCCTATTCCCTCCATATGCATACTGCAAGCAGCAGCAATTTGGCCTCAATCGCTTCACGTTAATGCCTTCTATTAGCTGTTATATAACTTAATAGATCCAAAAACACCCAGCAAGATTCATCTATTCTACAGCCATAAGGAGCCCCCCCACGACAGGTAATGGACCTATCGCTAAGCCACAACCCAAAATAGAAATTGTCCAATCATATCACAGCAAATCACTACAGGCAGAAAACTCGGACAAACAGATACGCTAATATCTGATGGTGAAAAGCTTCTAGACTAAATATTCTTGTCATCTTTAAAAAAAGATGTCTATTACTTGCTGTGGTAAATCAGAAATCTGAAACTCCCGCCATTGTAAGTCATTGAATGTCATTCAGTCACGGTCGGTCAGTCAGTCAGTGTCAGTGAAGCGTTTGTCTGAGTTTTCAAAGGGGGCGTGGCTTAGCGATAGGTCCATTCTGACCATAGTGAGCCCCCCCCCACACTACAGGTAATTCTGACCATAGCATCAGGAGAGTGTGTGTGTGTGTGAGTGTGAGTGTGAGTGTGTGAGCGTGTGTGTGTGTGTGTGTGCGTGTGTGTGTGTATGTGTGCGTGTGTGTGAGTGTGTGTGCGTGTGTGTGTGTGTGAGCGTGAGTGTATGTATGTGTGTGTGTGCGTGCGTGCGTGCATGCGTGTGTGTGTGCGAGTGTGTGTGTGTGAGCGTGAGTGTGAGCTTGAGTGTGTGTGTGTGCGTGTGCGTGTGCGTGTGCGTGTGCGTGTGTGAGTGTGTGTGAGGCCTGGCTGGAGGACTTTGCGTCAACACATTCAGCTGTTTCTTCTGGACGGGCCCAGTCAAGACAGACGCACCGTACCAGCCGGAGACACAGATGACAGATGTCCAAGACGCTGAGAGGATGAGACAATGAAAGGATGCTGAGGGAGAGAGAGAGAGTGTTGAAGGGAGGAGGAGGGGGGGAGGAGGAGGAGGAGGGGGGGACAGAGAGATGTTTTATGAGTGTACTGTCTGCCTGCTGTGATGTAGATATTATGTCCTCGGGAGGGTTTTCATCAGTGTGTGTGGAGTGTGAATAGTGTGTGTCTTAATCAGTGTGTCGGCACGTAATGACGCATCAATCAGCACTCGCTCCGCCGAGAGAGAGAGAGAGAGAGAGAGAGAGTTAGAGAGAGAGAGAGAGAGAGAGTGGGAGAGGGAGAGAGAGGGAGAGTGGGAGAGAGATAGAGAGAGGGGGGAGGGGAGGCAGGAAGAGGATGGAAGGAGGGATGGAGGGATAGAGAGGGAGGGAAGGAGGGGGGGGGGCTCCTTTGACAGCCTCAGAGTAGCGAGATGCATCTGTCACCCAGGGGCGGTGTGTGAAATATGGGTTTTCTTTTAATTGTTTGCTTGGTGATATGTGGAACATTTTAACGATTCCACACAGAACACCCGCTCCAGGCAATTTGTCTTGTCTTCCTCCTCTCCCCTCACTTCTGCCAAATAGAATAGGCATTAATATTTAACGAGACAGTTACACATCTTATTTGCCCACTCGGCTGTTGTGTGTGAGGGTGTTCTTTATTTTATGTGTGTGTGTGTGTGTGTGTGTGTCTACTGTAAGAGAGAGAGAGAGATGGTGGGGGACTGTAAGTGAGACTGTCTAATTGTCCAGTAAATGAAAAGAGGAGGGAAACAGCTAATATCAGAATGCATTGTGGGATATGAGGAGACCAGGTTCTAAATAGAGGCCATGGAAAGTGGATGAGAAATTCGCAGCAAATTGTCCTCCAAGGGACTCGTAAGTCTTTTGTTTAATTCTTTAACAAACTGAAAGACAGAGTGGGAGATGAAAAATATATAGTGTGTGTGTGTGTGTGTGTGTGTGTGTGTGTCTGTGTGTGTGTGTGAGTTCTAAACCCAGATTATTCATCTGGCCCTCCTACTGTATATATATACATTTATACTGGACCTTTGATCAATTTGGAACTTTTCATTTTCATTTGTTTAATAAAGATCTGCAAACCAAATCCCCATATAAGCCTTTCTAAAACTAGCAGTTTACAGCCAATCAATGTCACCAAGGAACCAGTTTACAGCCAATCAGCGTTCGCTCGCCAGTCTTTGATGCTGAACTTTGCCAAACTGCTGTGGTCTGTGGGCTGTGCGAAGGTTTGGACTGAGCATTTTTAATGGAAAGCAATTCCTAAATGGACTGGACTAAATGGACTGCAATTATATAGCGCCTTTATCCAAAGCGCTTTACAACAGCTTCTCATTCACCCATTCACACACCAATGGTGGCAAGCTACCATGCAAGGCGCCGGCCCGCTCACTGGGAGCAATTTGGGGTTCAGTGTCTTGCCCAAGGACACTTCGACATGTGGCCAGCCGGGGCTCGAACCGCCGAACTGCCAACCTTGTGATCATTAGACGCCGGCTCTACCTCCTGCGCCACAGCCGCCCCCACCACAATGTTTGGATCAATGTAAATGAGTCCAGCTTCTGTCACATGAACGCTATTAAAACAAAACACCCGCTTCCCTCACTGCCTGAGAAAAGCCTTGACTTCACATGAACCAAACTGTTCCGCTCTCGCCCAATCAAAGAAGTGCGATTCCTCTCATTAGTCGGGAAAAAGATCACTGTGAGAGAACATCACTCATATCCAGTAAAGTGAGAACGAAACTGACGCACACATTTAAACTAATTGATTGTCTAATTAAAAAGTCTTCTTTATAAGACGGTATATTTGTGTTGGGTGTTTTTTGGTACACAGTTCTCGGAAACAATCATCGTAAGCATGTGGAAAAAGCCTGCCCCCCCCCCCCCTCTCTGCAAAATAACCTTTAGAAAACCGGACCCCATTAAGGATCTAGTTCTTGACAGCCCTGTCCCCCCCCCCCCCCCCCCCCCACTCTGAACCAGACAGGATCACTACCACATGGTAGTTAACTAAAGGTTAACGGTCCTGTGACCACGCCTGGCCTCTTCCCTGTCCTGTCTCCTCAGAGCCACTTAACCTTTCCCCGGGGATAGGGGGGGGGGACGGACGGACGTCAGGGGGACGACAGGGGGACGGGGGACGGGCAGCAGACACCTAATGGCGGAGGGAAGGAGGGGAGGACATCCATCACTCTTACGTCGCGATGACAGCGTGGCGGCCGATGGATGCCGAATCACTTCCTGGCGCCCAGGGTGGGGGGGGGATGAAGACAGGGGGTGGGGGGGGGATGGATGAAGACAGAGTGGGTTGGGGGGGGGAGAACCTGAGGCAGTGAGGATCGGATGACCACCAAACAACTTCCTGCGGTTCCAATGAGCTCCTTCCATTGGTCGATAAGACTCAGCCGGTTCTTGCGGCTGGGAGTGAGTGTGTTGTGTTGTCTAGTCTGCTAACGGTACGTCAATGTTGTCTGGAACATTCCGCCTGCCATCCGTCTGCACTGAAGACATGAACGTCTTCCAGGTCATTAAAACTAGGCGATGATCCAATTACCTTCCTGATTGATGAACATAACTAAATGAAGACGCGTCACTCTGAGGTATCTGTTCCACAGGGTCATTAGGACACAGACACACTGGTTCTACTGGTTCATCATGAAACATGAGTCTGGTTATTCAGACTGTGGCAGAACATCTGTCACAATGTGAGGAAGAGGAGGAGGAAGGAGAATGGAGAAGAGGAGGAAGGGAGAAGAGGAGGAGGAGGAAGAGGAAGAGGAGAAGACGAGGAGGAAGAGGAGAAGAGGAGGAGGAGTAAGAGGAGAATGGAGAAGAGGAGGAAGGGAGAAGAGGAGGAGGAGGAAGAGGAGGAGAAGAGGAGGAGGAAGAGGAGGAGGAAGGAGGAAGAAGAGAAGACGAGGAGGAAGAGGAGAAGAGGAGGAAGAGGAGAAGAGGAGGAGGAGTAAGAGGAGAAGGAGGAGGAGGAAGAAGAAGGGAGAAGAGGAGGAGGAGGAAGAAGGGAGAAGAGGAGGAGGAGGAAGAGGAGGAGGAAGAAGAAGGGAGAAGAGGAGGAGGAGGAAGAGGAGGAGGAAGAAGAAGGGAGAAGAGGAGGAGGAGGAGGAAGAAGAAGGGAGAAGAGGAGGAGGAAGAAGAAGAAGGGAGAAGAAGGGAGAAGAGGAGGAGGAAGAGGAGGAGGAAGAAGAAGGGAGAAGAGGAGGAGGAGGAAGAAGGGAGAAGAGGAGGAGGAGGAGGAAGGGAGAAGAGGAGGAGGAAGAAGAAGGGAGAAGAGGAGGAGGAGGAAGAAGAAGGGAGAGGAGGAGGAGGAGGAAGAAGAAGGGAGAAGAGGAGGAGGAGGAAGAGGAGGAGGAAGAAGAAGGGAGAAGAGGAGGAGGAGGAAGAAGAAGGGAGAAGAGGAGGAGGAGGAAGAAGGGAGAAGAGGAGGAGGAAGGGAGAAGAGGAGGAGGAGGAAGAAGGGAGAACAGGAGGAGGAGGAAGGGAGAAGAGGAGGAGGAGGAAGAAGAAGGGAGAAGAGGAGGAGGAGGAAGAGGAAGAGGAAGAGGAGGAGGAAGAAGACAGAAGAGGAGGAGGAGGAGGAGGAGGAAGACAGAAGAGGAGGAGGAGGAGGAGGAAGAAGAGGAGGAGGAAGAAGACAGAAGAGGAGGAGGAGGAGGAGGAAGAAGACAGAAGAGGAGGAGAAGGAAGGGAGAAGAGGAGGAGGAGGAAGAAGAAGGGAGAAGAGGAGGAGGAGGAAGAGGAAGAGGAAGAGGAGGAGGAGGAGGAAGAAGACAGAAGAGGAGGAGGAGGAGGAGGAGGAGGAGGAAGAAGACAGAAGAGGAGGAGGAGGAAGAAGACAGAAGAGGAGGAGGAGGAGGAAGAAGAGGAGGAGGAAGAAGACAGAAGAGGAGGAGGAGGAGGAAGAAGAGGAGGAGGAAGAAGACAGAAGAGGAGGAGGAGGAGGAAGAAGAGGAGGAGGAGGAAGACAGAAGCAGCAGCAGTTCTCCTCATATTCATCTAATGTATAACTGCACGGAAGATTTCTATTTCAATTTCCTATTTTCTAAAAGAGTCTTTTCCTCCCAACCCTCTCACGCTTGATTGACAGGTCGCACGAAACACAAGTACACAAGCAAATCATTTCAGGATGCTGTCCAATATGAGGGAGGGAAAAAAAGATCATTTGTTTGTCTGGGGTGCAGCGAAAGTACGTTTGCCTCCGAGTTCTAAATTACAATTACGCTCCGAACTATATATGATGCCCCTCCGCTGCCCAAAGTTATTTTCATTCAAGGATGACAAAATATGATGGAAAATATTCAGGGTATTTTGATGGCTTCAAAAAAATAAAAAATAAATAAAATAAAAACCCACCACAATCAAATTCTAAAATGAAACTACAACATAGATAGTCATTTCCAGACGGTACTCTGAGAAAATAAAGTGCATATTGTAAAAACACTGTTTCTCTCTGACGGTATACGTGTTTGGCACAAGATAAGTGTGTGAGGAGAAACCTGGGAATAAGGACATTGTACTATGTGTTACAACAATA
>NW_027662920.1:17500-20000 GCF_963989245.1 Nansenia antarctica
AGGGAGAAGGTGGAAATTGTTCCCGGGTGATAGGTGTGGAATTTTTAGGAGGGCAAAAGATGAACAGAACAACAAAATGCATTGGGTCATATGTAGAGGTGGGAGGATGGTTAGAGGGAAGAGAAGGGGGGGAAAGGATGTGTTCATGTACCGTCTAAACACGTCAAGAAGAAGAAGAAGAAGAAGAAGAAGAAGAAGAAGAAGAATAGAGAGAGGAAACGAAAGGACAGCAGAGGAGAGAGAGAGATGAAGAGAACAGGAAAGAGGACAAGGAGACGAACACGGCAACTGACACAGTTTAAGGAGGGCCAAGAAGAGAAGTGGAGGAGGTGGAGGAGGTACGGGAGGAGGAGGAGGAGGGGGGGACGGACGAGAGGAGGAGGGGGGGGAGGAGGGGGGGGGGGACGAGGGTCAGAGGAGTCGACAGAAACGGCAGAACCGCGGAGGGCTGTGAAGGAGGGAGTGAGGCAGGGTTAAAAAAGAAAAGGAACACGAGAAAAGAGCAATCAGGTCATGCAGGAGAGGGTCTCAGTACACAGTACGGTGCGCATTCCACCCGGCACGTTCCCTTGGTTAGTTATGTTAATGAGGCGTCATTAAGAATGCATTAGTAGGTCACGCAGACAGAGGAGCAGAAAAGGGGTCAGGAGAGAGAGAGAGAGAGGGAGAGAGAGAGAGAGAAAAAACTCTGAAGTATAAAACCATTAACGAGACCAGAGATCCACTCACAGTGTACAGAATGTTTTGCTTCACAGCAGGGGGGGGGCGGGGGGCAGGGGGGGGGGCAGGGGGGGGCAGGGCAGGGGGGGGGCTGGCGGAGGCAGCGATGGGCGGAGGGGCTCATTGTCATGCATGGAACGGAATGAGGAAAGGTATTTTATACCGTACCGGGGAGTTGGATCCATCCCATGCATTACAATGAGGCCCGTCCTCTGATTTCTACCTCCGCCGGCCTCTCTCCTCGGCTTCAAAGCAGCACTGTACCTCCTGAACGATACCTACAGTAAGCTGGCGTGCATGGAAACCTGTCTCGTAGGGTAAGGAGGTGACACTTTTGAGTGACATCTGCACCTCAAAGCGTACTTACAGATGACAAATACAGAAGTGAAGTCATCTTCCCCCCACCACCGCCCCGCCCCTGCTCCCCCCTCACACACGCACGCACACTTTTCTCCTCAACTCCTATTCTTCAAAGGGGAGAATCCGCCAAAATGAGACTTGGAAAGTGGCGATATAGAGTCGCGGGGAAAGCCAAGCCACGGCTTTTAAGTCCTAAATTGACTTTCTGAGAGGAAAGTGGGATTTACGGGGAACGAGGGGTTAAAAATAGAGACGGGTGCTCTCAGGAATAAAACGCTCAATTTGAGAGGCAGGATTTGTGTCACAAATGTAATTATGGCTGTCCGACTGCAGCCTGATAGAATTAAGCTGCTTGCTTGTGCCGCACCCAGTGCTGGGCTCTGAGGGTATGTGTGTGTGCGCGTGCGTGCGTGTGCGTCTGTCTGTGTGTGTTACCTCGTGTGTGTGAGAGAGAGGTGTGTGTGTATGTGTTTTTGTGTGTGAGATGTGTGTGTGTGTGTGTGTTACCTCGTGTGTGTGAGAGAGAGGTGTGTGTATGTGTTTTTGTGTGTGAGATGTGTGTGTGTGTGTGTGTTACCTCATTGCATTTGAAGACTATGTGGTGTGTGTGTGTGCATGTACTTGTGTGTGATGTGTGTGTTTAGTCGCGCCCCGTGCCTGCGAGCGAACGTGGTGCGGGCGTGTTGGGGTGGATGCAGGTGTCTGAGGGTGGGTGTCGGTGAGGGAGGGAGGGTGAGGGTAAGAGGGTGAAGGAGGGTGAGGGAGGGTGCAGGAGGGTGAGGGAGGGTGAGGGGGGTGAGGGAGGGTGAGGGGGGGTAAGGGAGGGAGGGTGAGGGAGGGTGAGGGGGGGTAAGGGAGGGAGGGTGAGGGAGGGTGAGGGGGGGTGAGGGAGGGTGAGGGGGGTAAGGGAGGGAGGGTGAGGGAGGGTGAGGGTGGGTGAGGGAGGGTGAGGGGGGTAAGGGAGGGAGGGTGAGGGGGGGGGGGGGGGTGATGGGGGGTGAGGGTGGGTGAGGGAGGGTAAGGGAGGGGTGAGGGTGGAGGTAAATGAGTAATGAGCAGCCTGCGGGGGGGACTATCATCAGCTATCATCCCCAAACCTAAAAACCGTTCAAGGGTGAAATCAGCATTTATCTCAGATGGCTGCCTGCCGCGGACCAGATGCTCACGTGGATCTGTTCACTTGTCATCTAGGGTCTGGTCGACCCCTACCTACCGCCCTGCTGCAGCCTACCTGGCAACCCGACCGTCCCCACCTCCGCTGGTAGGCCTGCTGCAGCCTACCTGGCAACCCCACGCGGACAAGTGCAGGTCAGGGTGAGGACAGGGCAGCGCTGGTCAATTACTGTACCGTCTCACACACACACACAGACAGACAGACACACACACATACACACATACACCACACCACCCCCCCTTACAC
>NW_027662920.1:27500-30000 GCF_963989245.1 Nansenia antarctica
ATGTACGAATGTGCAAAAATATGGTATAGTGCAAAGGGGAATTGAGTGTTCACATTGACATAGGGTGTGCAAACAGCAGTAGTGCAAAAGCTAAATTGGTTGTCCACAGTGACCGATATTGGGGGGGGCGGGGTTGTTCATCTGTGTGTGTGTGTGTGGGGGGTGATTGTTTATCAGAGTGACAGCTCTGTGAACGAAGCTGTTCTGGAGCCTTCTGGTACGGGACCTGAGGATCCTGTACTCCGAGTCTCTTAGATGGTAGGGGGGGTCAAACAGACCCTGGCTGGGGTGCGAGTCATCCTTGATGATGCTTGCTGCCCTCCGCCGACACCGGTCTGCCTGGAGGGACTCGATGGTAGGGAGTTTGGTGCCGATGATGCGCTGGGCAGTTTTCACCACCCGTTGCTGGGCCTGGGTCGGACACAGTGCAGTTGCCGTACCGCACTGTGCTGCAGGTTAAGATGGTTAAGATGGTTAAGATGCTCTCCATGGTGCAGCGGTAGAAGTTGGTCAGGATCCTGGGAGACAGCTGGGCTTTCTTCAACCTCCTCAGGAAGTATAGGCGCTGCTGCGCCTTTTTTTTGACCAGGGAAGAGGAGTTGAGGGTCCGAGAGAGGTCCGCGGAGATGTGGACACCCAGGAACTTGAAGCTGGAGACACGCTTCACCTACATCTCGTTGATGTAGATGTGGGAGTGTACACAGCCTCTGGTTTTCCTGGCGTCCACAATGATCTCCTTGGTCTTCGTGGTGTTGAGGGCCAGGTTGTTGTCAGGACACCACACTGCCAGTTGCTGGACCTCCTCCCTGTAGGACTCGACTCGACTCATTTCGTATTAATGCGCTACTTTTACACTGCTCACTACCCAGATATTGTAATCGTTCATCTCACTTTAATATGCGTCTTGTATTTATATCGTGTGACTAGGCTTAGTTAGGGTGTATTTTATTTGAGCGTTGAAGACGTTTCTTGTGTACATCGTGTGACGTTGTTGACGCCCGCGTGATCCTAGCGTCTCGCCGCTCTGCTCGACCCAAAAAGAACTTCTGACATCCGGCCTCTGCTCCGTCGACCACACACACGCACACACACACACACTCACACACACACACACACACACACACTCGACTCTGCAGATCTGCGGTTGACAGAGAGTCCGTCCGGTCACAACCCCGGGACAACAACGCTGACACAACACAGGGTCACTCTGGGTGGATCTGTTTCAGCTCCAGCCTGTCTGTCTGTCTGCAGCCTCTCTCGCCTAACGACCTCCTCCTCCTCTCAGCCTCCGTCGCTCCGGAGAGGGCCGTGATCGGGGGGAGAGAGAGGGAGGGAAGGAGCGAGAGAAAGAGAAACAGAGCAAGCGATTGAGTTATAGAGGGGAGGAGAAAAGGAAAACAAAGAGGGAAACAGAGGAAGTGATAGAGAGAGAGAGACAAAATAGCGTTTGAGGGAGTAAGTCCAGGGCGCCCCGTTGGTAATGAAAGCCAATCAGTGTGCAGTAGCGTTAGACGAAAGCCAATCCAGAGAGCCCTAATGAACTGGGATTGGAAATCAGCTCTGTGCCCAGGAAATCTCAACAGACTGAGATATCCCTGTATCCCCTATTCTCACTAGCGATGGAGGAGAGGATGAGGGGTGGAGGGAGAGGATGGAGGGGGGACTGGGGGGGGACAGGGGTCTAACAGGGTCACTCAGTTCCGGGCTAATATGAGGAGGAAATAAGCCGCTGTGCTGCGCAGGGCTCTCTGGGAGGAAGCTGGGTATGATTGGAGGATTCATGTTTCATACGAGGAACGAACACTGCAGTCTGTCTTCAGGTCCACTTGACAGGAATTGTGGGAAACAGGCCCCCTAGGCCCGGTCTAGAAACAAGCCCTGAGCCTTGTCTAGAAATAAGTCCCCTACCTTATCGTTTACAGTTAATGTACCTTCACCGAACACTTTATTAGGAACACCTGTGCACTTTGGTCATTCATTCGGGCGGTGTAAGGGTATGGGGGAATGTTTTCTTGGCACACTTTGGGCCCGTTAATACCAATCAAATGATTGCTTGGATGCCACAGCCTATTTGAGTATTGTTGCTGACTATGTGCATCCCCTTCTTGGCCACAATGTACCCATCTTCTATCTACTGGCTACTTCCAGCGTGATAATGCACCATGTCACAAAGCAGAAGTCGTCTCAAACTGGTTTCATGAACGTGACAATGAGTTCAGTGTTCTTCAGTGGCCTTCCCAGTCACCGGATCTGAATCCAATATAACACCTTTGGGATGTGGTCGAACGGGAGATTCACAGCTTGAATTGCTTGTGGAATCAATGCCAGGAAGAATTGAGGCTGTTTTGAGAGTAAAGGAAGGCCCTACCCAGGATTTGTAGTGTTCCAAATAAAGTGTTTGGTGAATGCATTTTTAAAATTACTATTATTTGTTATTGGTATCTTTCGTTATTGTTTTTGCTGTACGTTAACTATTTATCTTGCTGTTTTTGTGTCTGGG
>NW_027662920.1:35000-36866 GCF_963989245.1 Nansenia antarctica
TCACAAGTGAATGTGTGTGTGTGTGTGTGTGTGTGTGTCACCTCCAGAGCTGTGGTAGATGTCGTTGGGCACCATGGGGGGCTGGGTGTGGCCGTTGACCCTGGGCTCCGGGGCCGGGGAGGCCGGGGGTCTGTCTGGGGGTCCGTCTGGGACTCTGTTTGGGGGTCTGTCCGGGGGTCTGTCTGGGGCCGGGCTCGGAGGGTGCCATGCCTCCTGGCCCTCCTGACAGAGCAGAGAGAGAGAGAGAGAGAGAGAGACAGAGAGAGAGAGACAGAGAGAGAGAGACAGAGAGAGAGAGACGCCGACATCAGACACAGATCAGAGTCTACAGCGCACTAACAGTCGAGGCTGCGGAGGTAGAAGAACATCGGAGGACGCGGGCTCTCATTGTGACGCACGGAACGGAATGAGGAACGGTATCCATCGTGTGTGCGCCCTGTTCCATAGACCCATCGCTAAGCCACGCCCCCCTGTGAAAACTCGGACAAACAAACAACGCTCGCTCAAATTCTTCTACTGACAGTGACTGACTGACCGACCGTGACTGAATGACATTCAATCACTTACAATGGCGGGAGTTGGCAAATTTCGGATTTACAAGGAAGTAATAGACATGTTTATTTTATTTATTTTTTTTTATTTGTTTTTCAGATTTTATCCCTTTTTCACCCAATTTGGTAGCCAATTTAACCCAACTTAGCATCCAATTATCCCCTGCCTATTGCATGGGATCCGCCGCACAACCCCGTGGCCGGCAGTCCCAGAGGAGGGCGGCCAGGCAGACTAGGCTGACTGGCTCCTCGAGCCCAGTACCGTTATTCCGGCACCCAGGGGGCGGTGTTGCGCGACGGATCCTAGTCCAGAAATACTCCTATACCCCCCCTCGGAAGCGGCCGGCCAATATGCCGCTTCCCGTGTGCCTCGGCCATATCTGGATCTGGCGAGCCGGGATACGAACCCCGGCCCCCGGTGGGCAGCATGCACTAGCGGCCAGTGCGTAGACCGCTACACCACCGCGGGGCTAGACATGTTTTTTTTTTTACGAATATTTTGTCTAGAAGCTTTTCGCCATCAGATATTAGCGAGTTGTTTGTCCGAGTTTTCTGACCTTTGCTGTGATATGATTGGACAACTTCTATTTTGGGGCGTGGCTTAGCGATAGGTCTATTCATACATTAATAATGAACCATGACAATGACCTCCACCGGCCATGGGTAACACCCCTAAAATGTTTTGTACGACACCAGAAAAACTGTTTACACAAAACACTCAGCGCCACCGGCAGCTGTACGCAGTATCAACACTGCACTCCTGGCAGAGCATTCACGTGCTACGAGACAGAAAGGACGTGTCATCATCGTGCGCCCCTAGACACCAGAACAGAGACCCAGGCATGTCAGCCGTCGCCGGCGTGTCCTCTGTGATCACTAAACACAGACGCGGGGGCTGTCCGAGACGTCCTGGGAGGCTCATACTGTCGCTGTGTTCATCGTCCACGCCCAGGACTGACACACACAGTTCTGCACCGCTGCTACGGAGCAGATGGAGACGCTGTGGAAGGGGCTGGTGGTAAAGAGAGAGAGAGAGGGGGAGAGAGGTGGGTGGGGGGGAGAGAGAGAGGGGGGGGAGAGAGAGAGAGAGGCAGGGGAGAGAGAGGGGGGGGGGGGAGAGGGGGGGGGGGGGGGGGGGGGAGAGAGGGGGGGGGGAGGAGAGAGGGGGGAGAGAGAGAGAGGGGGGGAGAGAGAGAGAGAGAGAGGGGGGGGGGGGAAGAGGAAAAGGGGGGTGAGGAGGGGGAGGAAGAGAGAAGGGGGGAGGAGAGAGAGAGAAGGGGGGAGAAGAGAGAGAGAGGGGGGGTGGGGGGGGGGG
>NW_027662919.1:0-2500 GCF_963989245.1 Nansenia antarctica
ACATGACCCTGTGAGAGAGAGAGAGTGTCTGTCTGACCTGGGCTCCTCTGCTGCGAGTTGTGTGTCGTCTGCAGCACAGCCTGGTGGAAAGTGGTGGCGAAGGCCTCGGGCGTGAACCTCTCCCAGGGCCGGCTCCGCTTGGTCTGGAGGGGGTAGGAGGGGGTCCTTGGCCTGGGCGGGGGGGGTGGCGGGGGGGGGCCCACGCCATTCTGGAAGCCCTGGAGCCTCTTAGCTGGGTGACCCTCACCCGACACTGCCCTGTCAGGGTGGGGGGCCAGGGGAGGGGGCTGGCGGAGAGGCGGGGTAGCGGCAGAGGGCTTTGGGGCGTTCTGTGTGAAGGGTGTTGGGGTGGTGGTGAGGGTAGGGGGGCGAGGGGCTGGGGGATTCTGGGTAGTGTAGTCCGTTTGATTCAGATGGCGGGAGAGCTGACGAGGAGTCACCTGGAAAACCGAAACGTAAACACACACACACACACACACACACACACACATACATACATATGCACACACACACACACACGCACATGCACACGCACCACACACACACACACGCACAAAATGCATTAGGGTATACCCCAGATGTAACGCTTTCTATGTGTGTGTGTGCGCGTGTGTGTGTGTGTGTGTGTATGCATGTGTGTGTGTGTGTGTGTGTGTGTGTGTGTGTGTGTGTGTGTATGCGTGTGTGTGTGCGTTATATGCATGCGTGTGTGTGTGTGTGTGTGTGTGTGTGGTGTGTGTGTGTTACCAGTGCAGGGGGCAGGGGGGCTGGTGCAGACAGGTAAGGGGTTTGTATCTGATGGTGTCCAGAGTCACACTCTGCTGCTTTATGGCCTTCAGCAGTCCCTCCATCTTCTCTTTATCTACAGAGACAGAGAGAGAGAGGAAGAGAGAGAGAGAGACAGAGAGAGAGAGAGAGACAGAGAGAGAGAGAGAGAGAGACAGAGAGAGAGAGGAAGAGAGAGAGAGAGACAGAGAGAGAGAGACAGAGAGAGAGAGAGAGAGACAGAGAGAGAGGAAGAGAGAGAGAGAGACAGAGAGAGAGAGACAGAGAGAGAGAGAGACAGAGAGAGAGAGAGAGAGAGACAGAGAGAGAGAGACAGAGAGAGAGAGAGACAGAGGAGAGAGAGAGAGAGAGACAGAGAGAGAGAGACAGAGAGAGAGAGAGAGAGAAAGGGTGGTCAAGGGTTATAGGTATAGGCAGGGTTCGAGTTATGTGGAGCCAATGGGAGCTGAGCTCCCATAGAGATGGTCTGAGGCTCTCTGAGCTCCCATGAAGGCAGTAAAATCAAAAATCTGTGGGGGTCGCTAATAATACATTACCACAACTATTATTTGATCAAATGTCAATGTAATGAATATTATTTAATTTATATTATAAATATTGTAAAATAAACAACGTTTTTCAAAAGAACTACGCGCACCATTAATCTCCTGTGAATGACAGTATGCCTTTGACTGCCTGCACTTCACCACCAAGACACCATGGGGCGCAGTAGAATATTGTGCAACAGCAAAAGGTTGATTAATCAGCTGTGCGGTAAACCGTTGGAACACACAGTGCACAGCTGATTAATCAATTAAACCAATAGAGTGAGACACCAGTTGCCTTTCAGGAAGTAGTGAGATCGTGCACCTAGCCTATTATTGAGAAGCAAACATTCATTCATTAGCTATACAGGAGTATATACATACAGTAGCTACCATGCCGCCCAAAAAAAGGCCACTGCTGCCGACCGGGTCATCAAGCCTAGAAAATGTCGGGTTTTTATCAAAGAAACCTGCTATGACACCTAACGTTAGCCCTGCTGCTACTACTGTTACTACTACTGCTGCTACTACTGAGGACTCTGCTACCTACTGAAAACAGACCACTCAGCCTACTGAAAACAGACTACTCAGCCTACTGAAAACAGACCACTCAGCCTACTGAAAACAGACCACTCAGCCTACTGAAAACAGACCACTCAGCCTACTGAAAACAGACCACTCAGCCTACTGAAAACAGACCACTCAGCCTACTGAAAACAGACCACTCAGCCTACTGAAAACAGACCACTCAGCCTACTGAAAACAGACCACTCAGCCTACTGAAAACAGACCACCCAGCCTACTGAAAACAGACCACTCAGCCTACTGAAAACAGACCACTCAGCCTACTGAAAACAGACCACTCAGCCTACTGAAAACAGACCACTCAGCCTACTGAAAACAGACCACTCAGCCTACTGAAAACAGACCCACTTTGGTCTATCTTGTCTCCGTAAAGTAAGGTGGCTTTTACTTTTTACTAACCTAGTGTACTAACCTAATGTATTTTTCGCTCCTTCTGTATAGCAAAAATAACAAAATTATTGGCCGAGATACATGTGTGACTATCGCTTGTATAGCTGTTGTTTCATGTGGGGCTGTTGATGTGGTGAAATGAGTAGCCTGCAGCTGTAGCGTCAGGATATGTTGGGATTTGAGGATGAGGATGATGTTTCTGTACCGGTACCGTT
>NW_027662919.1:12500-15001 GCF_963989245.1 Nansenia antarctica
AGAGGTGTAGGTAGAGAGGGTGGTGTAGGTAGAGAGGGAGGTGTAGGTAGAGAGGGAGGTGTAGGTAGAGAGGGTGGTGTAGGTAGAGAGGTGTAGGTAGAGAGGGTGGTGTAGGTAGAGAGGGAGGTGTAGGTAGAGAGGGAGGTGTAGGTAGAGAGGGAGGTGTAGGTAGAGAGGGTGGTGTAGGTAGAGAGGGTGGTGTAGGTAGAGAGGTGTAGGTAGAGAGGGAGGTGTAGGTAGAGAGGGAGGTGTAGGTAGAGAGGGAGGTGTAGGTAGAGAGGGTGGTGTAGGTAGAGAGGTGTAGGTAGAGAGGGAGGTGTAGGTAGAGAGGGAGGTGTAGGTAGAGAGGGTGGTGTAGGTAGAGAGGGAGGTGTAGGTAGAGAGGGTGGTGTAGGTAGAGAGGGAGGTGTAGGTAGAGAGGGAGGTGTAGGTAGAGAGGTGTAGGTAGAGAGGGTGGTGTAGGTAGAGAGGTGTAGGTAGAGAGGGAGGTGTAGGTAGAGAGGGAGGTGTAGGTAGAGAGGGAGGTGTAGGTAGAGAGGGTGGTGTAGGTAGAGAGGTGTAGGTAGAGAGGGAGGTGTAGGTAGAGAGGGAGGTGTAGGTAGAGAGGGAGGTGTAGGTAGAGAGGGTGGTGTAGGTAGAGAGGGTGGTGTAGGTAGAGAGGTGTAGGTAGAGAGGGAGGTGTAGGTAGAGAGGGAGGTGTAGGTAGAGAGGGTGGTGTAGGTAGAGAGGTGTAGGTAGAGAGGAGGTGTAGGTAGAGAGGGAGGTGTAGGTAGAGAGGGAGGTGTAGGTAGAGAGGGTGGTGTAGGTAGAGAGGTGTAGGTAGAGAGGGAGGTGTAGGTAGAGAGGGAGGTGTAGGTAGAGAGGGAGGTGTAGGTAGAGAGGGTGGTGTAGGTAGAGAGGGTGGTGTAGGTAGAGAGGTGTAGGTAGAGAGGGAGGTGTAGGTAGAGAGGGAGGTGTAGGTAGAGAGGGTGGTGTAGGTAGAGAGGGTGGTGTAGGTAGAGAGGTGTAGGTAGAGAGGGAGGTGTAGGTAGAGAGGGAGGTGTAGGTAGAGAGGGTGGGGTGGTAGAGAGGTGTAGGTAGAGAGGGAGGTGTAGGTAGAGAGGGAGGTGTAGGTAGAGAGGGTGGTGTAGGTAGAGAGGGTGGGTAGGTAGAGAGGGGGTGTAGGTAGAGAGGGAGGTGTAGGTAGAGAGGGAGGGTAGGTAGAGTGGGAGGTGTAGGTAGAGAGGGTGGTGTAGGTGAGAGGGAGGTGTAGGTAGAGAGGGTGGTGTAGGTAGAGAGGGAGGTGTAGGTAGAGAGGGAGGTGTAGGTAGAGAGGGGGTGTAGGTAGAGAGGGAGGTGGTGGTAGAGAGGGAGGTGTAGGTAGAGTGGGAGGTGTAGGAGAGGGGGTGAGGTAGAGAGGGTGGTGTAGGTAGAGTGGGGGGTGGGTGAGAGGGAGGGGTAGGTGAGAGGGGGGTGGAGGTAGAGAGGGAGGTGTAGGTGAGTGGGAGGGGTGGTGAGAGGGAGGGAGGTGAGGGAGTGAGGTGGGTGGGGAGGGTGTGTGGGAGGGGTGAGGTGTGAGGGTGGGGTGGGAGTGAGGGGGTGGGTGTGAGGGAGGGGTGGGAGTGAGGGTGGGGTGGGAGTGTGGGTGGGTGGGAGTGTGGGTGGGGTGGGAGTGTGGGGGTGGGTGTGTGGGTGGGGGTGGGTGAGTGGGTGGGTGTGAGGGGGAGGGAGGTGTGGGAGGTGGGGAGAGTGGGAGGGGGTGGGTGTGTGGGGGGGTGGGAGTGAGGGTGGGGGTGGGAGTGAGGGTGGGGGTGGTGAGAGGGGTGGGGTGGGAGTGTGGGGTGGTGTGTGGGAGGGGGTGGGTAGTGTGGGGGAGGGTGTGTGGGAGGGGGTGGGTGTGTGGGAGGGGTGGGAGTGAGGGAGGGGGTGGGTGTGAGGGGGTGGGTGTGTGGGTGGGGGTGGGTGTGTGGGGGGGGTGGTGTGAGGGTGGGGGTGGGAGAGTGGGTGGGGTGGTGTGAGGGGTGGGAGTGTGGGTGGGGGTGGGTGTGTGGGGTGGGAGTGTGGGTGGGGGTGGGTGTGTGGGTGGGGGTGGGTGTGTGGGGGTGGGTGTGTGGGTGGGGGTGGGTGTGTGGGGGAGGGTGTGTGGTGGGGTGGGTGTGTGGGTGGGGGTGGTGTGTGGGGGGGGTGGGTGGGTGGGGGTGGGAGTGTGGGTGGGGGTGGGTGTGTGGGTGGGGGTGGGTGTGTGGGTGGGGTGGGTGTGTGGGGTGGGTGTGGGTGGGGTGGGTGTGTGGGGGTGGGTGTGTGGGTGGGGGTGGGTGTGTGGGTGGGGGTGGGTGTGTGGGGGGTGGGTGAGTGGGTGGGGTGGGTGTGTGGTGGGTGGGTGTGTGGGGGGGGTGGGTGTGTGGGGGGTGGGTGTGTGGGTGGGGGTGGGTGAGTGGGGGGTGGGTGTGTGGGTGGGGGTGGGTGTGTGGGAGGGGGTGGGTGTGTGGGTGGGGGTGGGTGTGTGGGGGGTGGGTGTGTGG
>NW_027662918.1:0-33213 GCF_963989245.1 Nansenia antarctica
AACTTGAATTGCATGTGTGCAGCCTTTTGCTCAAAAGTAATCAACGTTTCGTTTTCAGAGTCTCTTTTGACAATCTCTTCGAGAGCTGTTTTCAGTCATTAACAGAGCTGTTCTGAAAGTGTCCAAGCGGCCTGTTCTGAGAGTGGACTGTTTTTGCATTCGTTCTCAAGTTCTATCAGTGTTGTTTTCTGCTTTTCTGGAGCACATTTTGACTTGTTGCTGAATGCTCCTATAATGTAACTCTAAATGACAATCAGAGCAACTTGAATTGCGTGTGTGCAGCCTTTTGCTCAAAAGTGATCAACGTTTCGTTTTCGGAGTCTCTTTTGACAATCTCTTCGAGAGCTGTTTTCAGTCATTAACAGAGCTGTTCTGAAAGTGTCCAAGCGGCCTGTTCTTAGAGTGGACTGTTTTTTGCATTCGTTCTCAAGTTATATCAAACTATCAAAGTGTTATTTTCTGCCTTTCACGAGCACATTTTGACTTGTTGTTGAATAATCCTATAATGTAACTCTAAATGACAATCAGAGCAACTTGAATTGCGTGTGTGCAGCCTTTTGCTCAAAAGTGATCAACGTTTCGTTTTCGGAGTCTCTTTTGACAATCTCTTCGAGAGCTGTTTTCAGTCATTAACAGAGCTGTTCTGAAAGTGTCCAAGCGGCCTGTTCTTAGAGTGGACTGTTTTTTGCATTCGTTCTCAAGTTATATCAAACTATCAAAGTGTTGTTTTCTGCCTTTCACGAGCACATTTTGACTTGTTGTTGAATAATCCTATAATGTAACTCTAAATGACAATCAGAGCAACTTGAATTGCGTGTGTGCAGCCTTTTGCTCAAAAGTGATCAACGTTTCGTTTTCGGAGTCTCTTTTGACAATCTCTTCGAGAGCTGTTTTCAGTCATTAACAGAGCTGTTCTGAAAGTGTCCAAGCGGCCTGTTCTGAGAGTGGACTGTTTTTTGCATTCGTTCTCAAGTTATATCAAACTATCAAAGTGTTGTTTTCTGCCTTTCACGAGCACATTTTGACTTGTTGTTGAATAATCCTATAATGTAACTCTAAATGACAATCAGAGCAACTTGAATTGCGTGTGTGCAGCCTTTTGCTCAAAAGTGATCAACGTTTCGTTTTCAGAGTCTCTTTTGACAATCTCTTCGAGAGCTGTTTTCAGTCATTAACAGAGCTGTTCTGAAAGTGTCCAAGCGGCCTGTTCTTAGAGTGGACTGTTTTTTGCATTCGTTCTCAAGTTATATCAAACTATCAAAGTGTTGTTTTCTGCCTTTCACGAGCACATTTTGACTTGTTGTTGAATAATCCTATAACGTAACTCTAAATGACAATCAGAGCAACTTGAATTGCGTGTGTGCAGCCTTTTGCTCAAAAGTGATCAACGTTTCGTTTTCGGAGTCTCTTTTGACAATCTCTTCGAGAGCTGTTTTCAGTCATTAACAGAGCTGTTCTGAAAGTGTCCAAGCGGCCTGTTCTGAGAGTGGACTGTTTTTTGCATTCGTTCCCAAGTTATATCAAACTATCAAAGTGTTGTTTTCTGCCTTTCACGAGCACATTTTGACTTGTTGTTGAATAATCCTATAATGTAACTCTAAATGACAATCAGAGCAACTTGAATTGCGTGTGTGCAGCCTTTTGCTCAAAAGTGATCAACGTTTCGTTTTCGGAGTCTCTTTTGACAATCTCTTCGAGAGCTGTTTTCAGTCATTAACAGAGCTGTTCTGAAAGTGTCCAAGCGGCCTGTTCTTAGAGTGGACTGTTTTTTGCATTCGTTCTCAAGTTATATCAAACTATCAAAGTGTTGTTTTCTGCCTTTCACGAGCACATTTTGACTTGTTGTTGAATAATCCTATAATGTAACTCTAAATGACAATCAGAGCAACTTGAATTGCGTGTGTGCAGCCTTTTGCTCAAAAGTGATCAACGTTTCGTTTTCAGAGTCTCTTTTGACAATCTCTTCGAGAGCTGTTTTCAGTCATTAACAGAGCTGTTCTGAAAGTGTCCAAGCGGCCTGTTCTTAGAGTGGACTGTTTTTTGCATTCGTTCTCAAGTTATATCAAACTATCAAAGTGTTGTTTTCTGCCTTTCACGAGCACATTTTGACTTGTTGTTGAATAATCCTATAATGTAACTCTAAATGACAATCAGAGCAACTTGAATTGCGTGTGTGCAGCCTTTTGCTCAAAAGTGATCAACGTTTCGTTTTCGGAGTCTCTTTTGACAATCTCTTCGAGAGCTGTTTTCAGTCATTAACAGAGCTGTTCTGAAAGTGTCCAAACGGCCTGTTCTTAGAGTGGACTGTTTTTTGCATTCGTTCTCAAGTTATATCAAACTATCAAAGTGTTGTTTTCTGCCTTTCACGAGCACATTTTGACTTGTTGTTGAATAATCCTATAATGTAACTCTAAATGACAATCAGAGCAACTTGAATTGCGTGTGTGCAGCCTTTTGCTCAAAAGTGATCAACGTTTCGTTTTCAGAGTCTCTTTTGACAATCTCTTCGAGAGTTGTTTTCAGTCATTAACAGAGCTGTTCTGAAAGTGTCCAAGCGGCCTGTTCTTAGAGTGGACTGTTTTTTGCATTCGTTCTCAAGTTATATCAAACTATCAAAGTGTTGTTTTCTGCCTTTCACGAGCACATTTTGACTTGTTGTTGAATAATCCTATAACGTAACTCTAAATGACAATCAGAGCAACTTGAATTGCGTGTGTGCAGCCTTTTGCTCAAAAGTGATCAACGTTTCGTTTTCGGAGTCTCTTTTGACAATCTCTTCGAGAGCTGTTTTCAGTCATTAACAGAGCTGTTCTGAAAGTGTCCAAGCGGCCTGTTCTGAGAGTGGACTGTTTTTTGCATTCGTTCTCAAGTTATATCAAACTATCAAAGTGTTGTTTTCTGCCTTTCACGAGCACATTTTGACTTGTTGTTGAATAATCCTATAATGTAACTCTAAATGACAACCAGAGCAACTTGAATTGCGTGTGTGCAGCTTTTTGCTCAAAAGTGATCAACGTTTCGTTTTCAGAGTCTCTTTTGACAATCTCTTCGAGAGCTGTTTTCAGTCATTAACAGAGCTGTTCTGAAAGTGTCCAAGCGGCCTGTTCTTAGAGTGGACTGTTTTTTGCATTCGTTCTCAAGTTATATCAAACTATCAAAGTGTTGTTTTCTGCCTTTCACGAGCACATTTTGACTTGTTGTTGAATAATCCTATAATGTTACTCTAAATGACAATCAGAGCAACTTGAATTGCGTGTGTGCAGCCTTTTGCTCAAAAGTAATCAACGTTTCGTTTTCAGAGTCTCTTTTGACAATCTCTTCGAGAGCTGTTTTCAGTCATTAACAGAGCTGTTCTGAAAGTGTCCAAGCGGCCTGTTCTGAGAGTGGACTGTTTTTTGCATTCGTTCTCAAGTTAAATCAAACTATCAAAGTGTTGTTTTCTGCCTTTCACGAGCACATTTTGACTTGTTGTTGAATAATCCTATAATGTTACTCTAAATGACAATCAGAGCAACTTGAATTGCGTGTGTGCAGCCTTTTGCTCAAAAGTAATCAACGTTTCGTTTTCAGAGTCTCTTTTGACAATCTCTTCGAGAGCTGTTTTCAGTCATTAACAGAGCTGTTCTGAAAGTGTCCAAGCGGCCTGTTCTGAGAGTGGACTGTTTTTGCATTCGTTCTCAAGTTCTATCAGTGTTGTTTTCTGCTTTTCTGGAGCACATTTTGACTTGTTGCTGAATGCTCCTATAATGTAACTCTAAATGACAATCAGAGCAACTTGAATTGCGTGTGTGCAGCCTTTTGCTCAAAAGTGATCAACGTTTCGTTTTCGGAGTCTCTTTTGACAATCTCTTCGAGAGCTGTTTTCAGTCATTAACAGAGCTGTTCTGAAAGTGTCCAAGCGGCCTGTTCTTAGAGTGGACTGTTTTTTGCATTCGTTCTCAAGTTATATCAAACTATCAAAGTGTTATTTTCTGCCTTTCACGAGCACATTTTGACTTGTTGTTGAATAATCCTATAATGTAACTCTAAATGACAATCAGAGCAACTTGAATTGCGTGTGTGCAGCCTTTTGCTCAAAAGTGATCAACGTTTCGTTTTCGGAGTCTCTTTTGACAATCTCTTCGAGAGCTGTTTTCAGTCATTAACAGAGCTGTTCTGAAAGTGTCCAAGCGGCCTGTTCTTAGAGTGGACTGTTTTTTGCATTCGTTCTCAAGTTATATCAAACTATCAAAGTGTTGTTTTCTGCCTTTCACGAGCACATTTTGACTTGTTGTTGAATAATCCTATAATGTAACTCTAAATGACAATCAGAGCAACTTGAATTGCGTGTGTGCAGCCTTTTGCTCAAAAGTGATCAACGTTTCGTTTTCGGAGTCTCTTTTGACAATCTCTTCGAGAGCTGTTTTCAGTCATTAACAGAGCTGTTCTGAAAGTGTCCAAGCGGCCTGTTCTGAGAGTGGACTGTTTTTTGCATTCGTTCTCAAGTTATATCAAACTATCAAAGTGTTGTTTTATGCCTTTCACGAGCACATTTTGACTTGTTGTTGAATAATCCTATAATGTAACTCTAAATGACAATCAGAGCAACTTGAATTGCGTGTGTGCAGCCTTTTGCTCAAAAGTGATCAACGTTTCGTTTTCAGAGTCTCTTTTGACAATCTCTTCGAGAGCTGTTTTCAGTCATTAACAGAGCTGTTCTGAAAGTGTCCAAGCGGCCTGTTCTTAGAGTGGACTGTTTTTTGCATTCGTTCTCAAGTTATATCAAACTATCAAAGTGTTGTTTTCTGCCTTTCACGAGCACATTTTGACTTGTTGTTGAATAATCCTATAACGTAACTCTAAATGACAATCAGAGCAACTTGAATTGCGTGTGTGCAGCCTTTTGCTCAAAAGTGATCAACGTTTCGTTTTCGGAGTCTCTTTTGACAATCTCTTCGAGAGCTGTTTTCAGTCATTAACAGAGCTGTTCTGAAAGTGTCCAAGCGGCCTGTTCTGAGAGTGGACTGTTTTTTGCATTCGTTCCCAAGTTATATCAAACTATCAAAGTGTTGTTTTCTGCCTTTCACGAGCACATTTTGACTTGTTGTTGAATAATCCTATAATGTAACTCTAAATGACAATCAGAGCAACTTGAATTGCGTGTGTGCAGCCTTTTGCTCAAAAGTGATCAACGTTTCGTTTTCGGAGTCTCTTTTGACAATCTCTTCGAGAGCTGTTTTCAGTCATTAACAGAGCTGTTCTGAAAGTGTCCAAGCGGCCTGTTCTTAGAGTGGACTGTTTTTTGCATTCGTTCTCAAGTTATATCAAACTATCAAAGTGTTGTTTTCTGCCTTTCACGAGCACATTTTGACTTGTTGTTGAATAATCCTATAATGTAACTCTAAATGACAATCAGAGCAACTTGAATTGCGTGTGTGCAGCCTTTTGCTCAAAAGTGATCAACGTTTCGTTTTCAGAGTCTCTTTTGACAATCTCTTCGAGAGCTGTTTTCAGTCATTAACAGAGCTGTTCTGAAAGTGTCCAAGCGGCCTGTTCTTAGAGTGGACTGTTTTTTGCATTCGTTCTCAAGTTATATCAAACTATCAAAGTGTTGTTTTCTGCCTTTCACGAGCACATTTTGACTTGTTGTTGAATAATCCTATAATGTAACTCTAAATGACAATCAGAGCAACTTGAATTGCGTGTGTGCAGCCTTTTGCTCAAAAGTGATCAACGTTTCGTTTTCGGAGTCTCTTTTGACAATCTCTTCGAGAGCTGTTTTCAGTCATTAACAGAGCTGTTCTGAAAGTGTCCAAACGGCCTGTTCTTAGAGTGGACTGTTTTTTGCATTCGTTCTCAAGTTATATCAAACTATCAAAGTGTTGTTTTCTGCCTTTCACGAGCACATTTTGACTTGTTGTTGAATAATCCTATAATGTAACTCTAAATGACAATCAGAGCAACTTGAATTGCGTGTGTGCAGCCTTTTGCTCAAAAGTGATCAACGTTTCGTTTTCAGAGTCTCTTTTGACAATCTCTTCGAGAGTTGTTTTCAGTCATTAACAGAGCTGTTCTGAAAGTGTCCAAGCGGCCTGTTCTTAGAGTGGACTGTTTTTTGCATTCGTTCTCAAGTTATATCAAACTATCAAAGTGTTGTTTTCTGCCTTTCACGAGCACATTTTGACTTGTTGTTGAATAATCCTATAATGTAACTCTAAATGACAATCAGAGCAACTTGAATTGCGTGTGTGCAGCCTTTTGCTCATAAGTGATCAACGTTTCGTTTTCGGAGTCTCTTTTGACAATCTCTTCGAGAGCTGTTTTCAGTCATTAACAGAGCTGTTCTGAAAGTGTCCAAGCGGCCTGTTCTGAGAGTGGACTGTTTTTTGCATTCGTTCTCAAGTTATATCAAACTATCAAAGTGTTGTTTTCTGCCTTTCACGAGCACATTTTGACTTGTTGTTGAATAATCCTATAATGTAACTCTAAATGACAATCAGAGCAACTTGAATTGCGTGTGTGCAGCCTTTTGCTCAAAAGTGATCAACGTTTCGTTTTCGGAGTCTCTTTTGACAATCTCTTCGAGAGCTGTTTTCAGTCATTAACAGAGCTGTTCTGAAAGTGTCCAAGCGGCCTGTTCTTAGAGTGGACTGTTTTTTGCATTCGTTCTCAAGTTATATCAAACTATCAAAGTGTTGTTTTCTGCCTTTCACGAGCACATTTTGACTTGTTGTTGAATAATCCTATAACGTAACTCTAAATGACAATCAGAGCAACTTGAATTGCGTGTGTGCAGCCTTTTGCTCAAAAGTGATCAACGTTTCGTTTTCGGAGTCTCTTTTGACAATCTCTTCGAGAGCTGTTTTCAGTCATTAACAGAGCTGTTCTGAAAGTGTCCAAGCGGCCTGTTCTGAGAGTGGACTGTTTTTTGCATTCGTTCTCAAGTTATATCAAACTATCAAAGTGTTGTTTTCTGCCTTTCACGAGCACATTTTGACTTGTTGTTGAATAATCCTATAATGTAACTCTAAATGACAACCAGAGCAACTTGAATTGCGTGTGTGCAGCTTTTTGCTCAAAAGTGATCAACGTTTCGTTTTCAGAGTCTCTTTTGACAATCTCTTCGAGAGCTGTTTTCAGTCATTAACAGAGCTGTTCTGAAAGTGTCCAAGCGGCCTGTTCTTAGAGTGGACTGTTTTTTGCATTCGTTCTCAAGTTATATCAAACTATCAAAGTGTTGTTTTCTGCCTTTCACGAGCACATTTTGACTTGTTGTTGAATAATCCTATAATGTTACTCTAAATGACAATCAGAGCAACTTGAATTGCGTGTGTGCAGCCTTTTGCTCAAAAGTAATCAACGTTTCGTTTTCAGAGTCTCTTTTGACAATCTCTTCGAGAGCTGTTTTCAGTCATTAACAGAGCTGTTCTGAAAGTGTCCAAGCGGCCTGTTCTTAGAGTGGACTGTTTTTTGCATTCGTTCTCAAGTTAAATCAAACTATCAAAGTGTTGTTTTCTGCCTTTCACGAGCACATTTTGACTTGTTGTTGAATAATCCTATAATGTTACTCTAAATGACAATCAGAGCAACTTGAATTGCGTGTGTGCAGCCTTTTGCTCAAAAGTAATCAACGTTTCGTTTTCAGAGTCTCTTTTGACAATCTCTTCGAGAGCTGTTTTCAGTCATTAACAGAGCTGTTCTGAAAGTGTCCAAGCGGCCTGTTCTGAGAGTGGACTGTTTTTGCATTCGTTCTCAAGTTCTATCAGTGTTGTTTTCTGCTTTTCTGGAGCACATTTTGACTTGTTGCTGAATGCTCCTATAATGTAACTCTAAATGACAATCAGAGCAACTTGAATTGCGTGTGTGCAGCCTTTTGCTCAAAAGTGATCAACGTTTCGTTTTCGGAGTCTCTTTTGACAATCTCTTCGAGAGCTGTTTTCAGTCATTAACAGAGCTGTTCTGAAAGTGTCCAAGCGGCCTGTTCTTAGAGTGGACTGTTTTTTGCATTCGTTCTCAAGTTATATCAAACTATCAAAGTGTTATTTTCTGCCTTTCACGAGCACATTTTGACTTGTTGTTGAATAATCCTATAATGTAACTCTAAATGACAATCAGAGCAACTTGAATTGCGTGTGTGCAGCCTTTTGCTCAAAAGTGATCAACGTTTCGTTTTCGGAGTCTCTTTTGACAATCTCTTCGAGAGCTGTTTTCAGTCATTAACAGAGCTGTTCTGAAAGTGTCCAAGCGGCCTGTTCTTAGAGTGGACTGTTTTTTGCATTCGTTCTCAAGTTATATCAAACTATCAAAGTGTTGTTTTCTGCCTTTCACGAGCACATTTTGACTTGTTGTTGAATAATCCTATAATGTAACTCTAAATGACAATCAGAGCAACTTGAATTGCGTGTGTGCAGCCTTTTGCTCAAAAGTGATCAACGTTTCGTTTTCGGAGTCTCTTTTGACAATCTCTTCGAGAGCTGTTTTCAGTCATTAACAGAGCTGTTCTGAAAGTGTCCAAGCGGCCTGTTCTGAGAGTGGACTGTTTTTTGCATTCGTTCTCAAGTTATATCAAACTATCAAAGTGTTGTTTTCTGCCTTTCACGAGCACATTTTGACTTGTTGTTGAATAATCCTATAATGTAACTCTAAATGACAATCAGAGCAACTTGAATTGCGTGTGTGCAGCCTTTTGCTCAAAAGTGATCAACGTTTCGTTTTCGGAGTCTCTTTTGACAATCTCTTCGAGAGCTGTTTTCAGTCATTAACAGAGCTGTTCTGAAAGTGTCCAAGCGGCCTGTTCTTAGAGTGGACTGTTTTTTGCATTCGTTCTCAAGTTATATCAAACTATCAAAGTGTTGTTTTCTGCCTTTCACGAGCACATTTTGACTTGTTGTTGAATAATCCTATAATGTAACTCTAAATGACAATCAGAGCAACTTGAATTGCGTGTGTGCAGCCTTTTGCTCAAAAGTGATCAACGTTTCGTTTTCAGAGTCTCTTTTGACAATCTCTTCGAGAGCTGTTTTCAGTCATTAACAGAGCTGTTCTGAAAGTGTCCAAGCGGCCTGTTCTTAGAGTGGACTGTTTTTTGCATTCGTTCTCAAGTTATATCAAACTATCAAAGTGTTGTTTTCTGCCTTTCACGAGCACATTTTGACTTGTTGTTGAATAATCCTATAACGTAACTCTAAATGACAATCAGAGCAACTTGAATTGCGTGTGTGCAGCCTTTTGCTCAAAAGTGATCAACGTTTCGTTTTCGGAGTCTCTTTTGACAATCTCTTCGAGAGCTGTTTTCAGTCATTAACAGAGCTGTTCTGAAAGTGTCCAAGCGGCCTGTTCTGAGAGTGGACTGTTTTTTGCATTCGTTCCCAAGTTATATCAAACTATCAAAGTGTTGTTTTCTGCCTTTCACGAGCACATTTTGACTTGTTGTTGAATAATCCTATAATGTAACTCTAAATGACAATCAGAGCAACTTGAATTGCGTGTGTGCAGCCTTTTGCTCAAAAGTGATCAACGTTTCGTTTTCAGAGTCTCTTTTGACAATCTCTTCGAGAGTTGTTTTCAGTCATTAACAGAGCTGTTCTGAAAGTGTCCAAGCGGCCTGTTCTTAGAGTGGACTGTTTTTTGCATTCGTTCTCAAGTTATATCAAACTATCAAAGTGTTGTTTTCTGCCTTTCACGAGCACATTTTGACTTGTTGTTGAATAATCCTATAACGTAACTCTAAATGACAATCAGAGCAACTTGAATTGCGTGTGTGCAGCCTTTTGCTCAAAAGTGATCAACGTTTCGTTTTCGGAGTCTCTTTTGACAATCTCTTCGAGAGCTGTTTTCAGTCATTAACAGAGCTGTTCTGAAAGTGTCCAAGCGGCCTGTTCTGAGAGTGGACTGTTTTTTGCATTCGTTCTCAAGTTATATCAAACTATCAAAGTGTTGTTTTCTGCCTTTCACGAGCACATTTTGACTTGTTGTTGAATAATCCTATAATGTAACTCTAAATGACAATCAGAGCAACTTGAATTGCGTGTGTGCAGCCTTTTGCTCAAAAGTGATCAACGTTTCGTTTTCGGAGTCTCTTTTGACAATCTCTTCGAGAGCTGTTTTCAGTCATTAACAGAGCTGTTCTGAAAGTGTCCAAGCGGCCTGTTCTGAGAGTGGACTGTTTTTTGCATTCGTTCTCAAGTTATATCAAACTATCAAAGTGTTGTTTTCTGCCTTTCACGAGCACATTTTGACTTGTTGTTGAATAATCCTATAACGTAACTCTAAATGACAATCAGAGCAACTTGAATTGCGTGTGTGCAGCCTTTTGCTCAAAAGTGATCAACGTTTCGTTTTCGGAGTCTCTTTTGACAATCTCTTCGAGAGCTGTTTTCAGTCATTAACAGAGCTGTTCTGAAAGTGTCCAAGCGGCCTGTTCTTAGAGTGGACTGTTTTTTGCATTCGTTCTCAAGTTATATCAAACTATCAAAGTGTTGTTTTCTGCCTTTCACGAGCACATTTTGACTTGTTGTTGAATAATCCTATAATGTAACTCTAAATGACAATCAGAGCAACTTGAATTGCGTGTGTGCAGCCTTTTGCTCAAAAGTGATCAACGTTTCGTTTTCAGAGTCTCTTTTGACAATCTCTTCGAGAGCTGTTTTCAGTCATTAACAGAGCTGTTCTGAAAGTGTCCAAGCGGCCTGTTCTTAGAGTGGACTGTTTTTTGCATTCGTTCTCAAGTTATATCAAACTATCAAAGTGTTGTTTTCTGCCTTTCACGAGCACATTTTGACTTGTTGTTGAATAATCCTATAACGTAACTCTAAATGACAATCAGAGCAACTTGAATTGCGTGTGTGCAGCCTTTTGCTCAAAAGTGATCAACGTTTCGTTTTCGGAGTCTCTTTTGACAATCTCTTCGAGAGCTGTTTTCAGTCATTAACAGAGCTGTTCTGAAAGTGTCCAAGCGGCCTGTTCTGAGAGTGGACTGTTTTTTGCATTCGTTCCCAAGTTATATCAAACTATCAAAGTGTTGTTTTCTGCCTTTCACGAGCACATTTTGACTTGTTGTTGAATAATCCTATAATGTAACTCTAAATGACAATCAGAGCAACTTGAATTGCGTGTGTGCAGCCTTTTGCTCAAAAGTGATCAACGTTTCGTTTTCAGAGTCTCTTTTGACAATCTCTTCGAGAGTTGTTTTCAGTCATTAACAGAGCTGTTCTGAAAGTGTCCAAGCGGCCTGTTCTTAGAGTGGACTGTTTTTTGCATTCGTTCTCAAGTTATATCAAACTATCAAAGTGTTGTTTTCTGCCTTTCACGAGCACATTTTGACTTGTTGTTGAATAATCCTATAACGTAACTCTAAATGACAATCAGAGCAACTTGAATTGCGTGTGTGCAGCCTTTTGCTCAAAAGTGATCAACGTTTCGTTTTCGGAGTCTCTTTTGACAATCTCTTCGAGAGCTGTTTTCAGTCATTAACAGAGCTGTTCTGAAAGTGTCCAAGCGGCCTGTTCTGAGAGTGGACTGTTTTTTGCATTCGTTCTCAAGTTATATCAAACTATCAAAGTGTTGTTTTCTGCCTTTCACGAGCACATTTTGACTTGTTGTTGAATAATCCTATAATGTAACTCTAAATGACAATCAGAGCAACTTGAATTGCGTGTGTGCAGCCTTTTGCTCAAAAGTGATCAACGTTTCGTTTTCGGAGTCTCTTTTGACAATCTCTTCGAGAGCTGTTTTCAGTCATTAACAGAGCTGTTCTGAAAGTGTCCAAGCGGCCTGTTCTGAGAGTGGACTGTTTTTTGCATTCGTTCTCAAGTTATATCAAACTATCAAAGTGTTGTTTTCTGCCTTTCACGAGCACATTTTGACTTGTTGTTGAATAATCCTATAACGTAACTCTAAATGACAATCAGAGCAACTTGAATTGCGTGTGTGCAGCCTTTTGCTCAAAAGTGATCAACGTTTCGTTTTCGGAGTCTCTTTTGACAATCTCTTCGAGAGCTGTTTTCAGTCATTAACAGAGCTGTTCTGAAAGTGTCCAAGCGGCCTGTTCTGAGAGTGGACTGTTTTTTGCATTCGTTCCCAAGTTATATCAAACTATCAAAGTGTTGTTTTCTGCCTTTCACGAGCACATTTTGACTTGTTGTTGAATAATCCTATAATGTAACTCTAAATGACAATCAGAGCAACTTGAATTGCGTGTGTGCAGCCTTTTGCTCAAAAGTGATCAACGTTTCGTTTTCAGAGTCTCTTTTGACAATCTCTTCGAGAGTTGTTTTCAGTCATTAACAGAGCTGTTCTGAAAGTGTCCAAGCGGCCTGTTCTTAGAGTGGACTGTTTTTTGCATTCGTTCTCAAGTTATATCAAACTATCAAAGTGTTGTTTTCTGCCTTTCACGAGCACATTTTGACTTGTTGTTGAATAATCCTATAATGTAACTCTAAATGACAATCAGAGCAACTTGAATTGCGTGTGTGCAGCCTTTTGCTCATAAGTGATCAACGTTTCGTTTTCGGAGTCTCTTTTGACAATCTCTTCGAGAGCTGTTTTCAGTCATTAACAGAGCTGTTCTGAAAGTGTCCAAGCGGCCTGTTCTGAGAGTGGACTGTTTTTTGCATTCGTTCTCAAGTTATATCAAACTATCAAAGTGTTGTTTTCTGCCTTTCACGAGCACATTTTGACTTGTTGTTGAATAATCCTATAATGTAACTCTAAATGACAATCAGAGCAACTTGAATTGCGTGTGTGCAGCCTTTTGCTCAAAAGTGATCAACGTTTCGTTTTCGGAGTCTCTTTTGACAATCTCTTCGAGAGCTGTTTTCAGTCATTAACAGAGCTGTTCTGAAAGTGTCCAAGCGGCCTGTTCTTAGAGTGGACTGTTTTTTGCATTCGTTCTCAAGTTATATCAAACTATCAAAGTGTTGTTTTCTGCCTTTCACGAGCACATTTTGACTTGTTGTTGAATAATCCTATAACGTAACTCTAAATGACAATCAGAGCAACTTGAATTGCGTGTGTGCAGCCTTTTGCTCAAAAGTGATCAACGTTTCGTTTTCGGAGTCTCTTTTGACAATCTCTTCGAGAGCTGTTTTCAGTCATTAACAGAGCTGTTCTGAAAGTGTCCAAGCGGCCTGTTCTGAGAGTGGACTGTTTTTTGCATTCGTTCTCAAGTTATATCAAACTATCAAAGTGTTGTTTTCTGCCTTTCACGAGCACATTTTGACTTGTTGTTGAATAATCCTATAATGTAACTCTAAATGACAACCAGAGCAACTTGAATTGCGTGTGTGCAGCTTTTTGCTCAAAAGTGATCAACGTTTCGTTTTCAGAGTCTCTTTTGACAATCTCTTCGAGAGCTGTTTTCAGTCATTAACAGAGCTGTTCTGAAAGTGTCCAAGCGGCCTGTTCTTAGAGTGGACTGTTTTTTGCATTCGTTCTCAAGTTATATCAAACTATCAAAGTGTTGTTTTCTGCCTTTCACGAGCACATTTTGACTTGTTGTTGAATAATCCTATAATGTTACTCTAAATGACAATCAGAGCAACTTGAATTGCGTGTGTGCAGCCTTTTGCTCAAAAGTAATCAACGTTTCGTTTTCAGAGTCTCTTTTGACAATCTCTTCGAGAGCTGTTTTCAGTCATTAACAGAGCTGTTCTGAAAGTGTCCAAGCGGCCTGTTCTTAGAGTGGACTGTTTTTTGCATTCGTTCTCAAGTTAAATCAAACTATCAAAGTGTTGTTTTCTGCCTTTCACGAGCACATTTTGACTTGTTGTTGAATAATCCTATAATGTTACTCTAAATGACAATCAGAGCAACTTGAATTGCGTGTGTGCAGCCTTTTGCTCAAAAGTAATCAACGTTTCGTTTTCAGAGTCTCTTTTGACAATCTCTTCGAGAGCTGTTTTCAGTCATTAACAGAGCTGTTCTGAAAGTGTCCAAGCGGCCTGTTCTGAGAGTGGACTGTTTTTGCATTCGTTCTCAAGTTCTATCAGTGTTGTTTTCTGCTTTTCTGGAGCACATTTTGACTTGTTGCTGAATGCTCCTATAATGTAACTCTAAATGACAATCAGAGCAACTTGAATTGCGTGTGTGCAGCCTTTTGCTCAAAAGTGATCAACGTTTCGTTTTCGGAGTCTCTTTTGACAATCTCTTCGAGAGCTGTTTTCAGTCATTAACAGAGCTGTTCTGAAAGTGTCCAAGCGGCCTGTTCTTAGAGTGGACTGTTTTTTGCATTCGTTCTCAAGTTATATCAAACTATCAAAGTGTTATTTTCTGCCTTTCACGAGCACATTTTGACTTGTTGTTGAATAATCCTATAATGTAACTCTAAATGACAATCAGAGCAACTTGAATTGCGTGTGTGCAGCCTTTTGCTCAAAAGTGATCAACGTTTCGTTTTCGGAGTCTCTTTTGACAATCTCTTCGAGAGCTGTTTTCAGTCATTAACAGAGCTGTTCTGAAAGTGTCCAAGCGGCCTGTTCTTAGAGTGGACTGTTTTTTGCATTCGTTCTCAAGTTATATCAAACTATCAAAGTGTTGTTTTCTGCCTTTCACGAGCACATTTTGACTTGTTGTTGAATAATCCTATAATGTAACTCTAAATGACAATCAGAGCAACTTGAATTGCGTGTGTGCAGCCTTTTGCTCAAAAGTGATCAACGTTTCGTTTTCGGAGTCTCTTTTGACAATCTCTTCGAGAGCTGTTTTCAGTCATTAACAGAGCTGTTCTGAAAGTGTCCAAGCGGCCTGTTCTGAGAGTGGACTGTTTTTTGCATTCGTTCTCAAGTTATATCAAACTATCAAAGTGTTGTTTTCTGCCTTTCACGAGCACATTTTGACTTGTTGTTGAATAATCCTATAATGTAACTCTAAATGACAATCAGAGCAACTTGAATTGCGTGTGTGCAGCCTTTTGCTCAAAAGTGATCAACGTTTCGTTTTCGGAGTCTCTTTTGACAATCTCTTCGAGAGCTGTTTTCAGTCATTAATAGAGCTGTTCTGAAAGTGTCCAAGCGGCCTGTTCTTAGAGTGGACTGTTTTTTGCATTCGTTCTCAAGTTATATCAAACTATCAAAGTGTTGTTTTCTGCCTTTCAAGAGCACATTTTGACTTGTTGTTGAATAATCCTATAATGTAACTCTTAATGACAATCAGAGCAACTTGAATTGCGTGTGTGCAGCCTTTTGCTCAAAAGTGATCAACGTTTCGTTTTCGGAGTCTCTTTTGACAATCTCTTCGAGAGCTGTTTTCAGTCATTAACAGAGCTGTTCTGAAAGTGTCCAAGGGGCCTGTTCTTAGAGTGGACTGTTTTTTGCATTCGTTCTCAAGTTATATCAAACTATCAAAGTGTTGTTTTCTGCCTTTCACGAGCACATTTTGACTTGTTGTTGAATAATCCTATAACGTAACTCTAAATGACAATCAGAGCAACTTGAATTGCGTGTGTGCAGCCTTTTGCTCAAAAGTGATCAACGTTTCGTTTTCGGAGTGTCTTTTGACAATCTCTTCGAGAGCTGTTTTCAGTCATTAACAGAGCTGTTCTGAAAGTGTCCAAGCGGCCTGTTCTGAGAGTGGACTGTTTTTTGCATTCGTTCTCAAGTTATATCAAACTATCAAAGTGTTGTTTTCTGCCTTTCACGAGCACATTTTGACTTGTTGTTGAATAATCCTATAATGTAACTCTAAATGACAACCAGAGCAACTTGAATTGCGTGTGTGCAGCTTTTTGCTCAAAAGTGATCAACGTTTCGTTTTCAGAGTCTCTTTTGACAATCTCTTCGAGAGCTGTTTTCAGTCATTAACAGAGCTGTTCTGAAAGTGTCCAAGCGGCCTGTTCTTAGAGTGGACTGTTTTTTGCATTCGTTCTCAAGTTATATCAAACTATCAAAGTGTTGTTTTCTGCCTTTCACGAGCACATTTTGACTTGTTGTTGAATAATCCTATAATGTTACTCTAAATGACAATCAGAGCAACTTGAATTGCGTGTGTGCAGCCTTTTGCTCAAAAGTAATCAACGTTTCGTTTTCAGAGTCTCTTTTGACAATCTCTTCGAGAGCTGTTTTCAGTCATTAACAGAGCTGTTCTGAAAGTGTCCAAGCGGCCTGTTCTTAGAGTGGACTGTTTTTTGCATTCGTTCTCAAGTTAAATCAAACTATCAAAGTGTTGTTTTCTGCCTTTCACGAGCACATTTTGACTTGTTGTTGAATAATCCTATAATGTTACTCTAAATGACAATCAGAGCAACTTGAATTGCGTGTGTGCAGCCTTTTGCTCAAAAGTAATCAACGTTTCGTTTTCAGAGTCTCTTTTGACAATCTCTTCGAGAGCTGTTTTCAGTCATTAACAGAGCTGTTCTGAAAGTGTCCAAGCGGCCTGTTCTGAGAGTGGACTGTTTTTGCATTCGTTCTCAAGTTCTATCAGTGTTGTTTTCTGCTTTTCTGGAGCACATTTTGACTTGTTGCTGAATGCTCCTATAATGTAACTCTAAATGACAATCAGAGCAACTTGAATTGCGTGTGTGCAGCCTTTTGCTCAAAAGTGATCAACGTTTCGTTTTCGGAGTCTCTTTTGACAATCTCTTCGAGAGCTGTTTTCAGTCATTAACAGAGCTGTTCTGAAAGTGTCCAAGCGGCCTGTTCTTAGAGTGGACTGTTTTTTGCATTCGTTCTCAAGTTATATCAAACTATCAAAGTGTTATTTTCTGCCTTTCACGAGCACATTTTGACTTGTTGTTGAATAATCCTATAATGTAACTCTAAATGACAATCAGAGCAACTTGAATTGCGTGTGTGCAGCCTTTTGCTCAAAAGTGATCAACGTTTCGTTTTCGGAGTCTCTTTTGACAATCTCTTCGAGAGCTGTTTTCAGTCATTAACAGAGCTGTTCTGAAAGTGTCCAAGCGGCCTGTTCTTAGAGTGGACTGTTTTTTGCATTCGTTCTCAAGTTATATCAAACTATCAAAGTGTTGTTTTCTGCCTTTCACGAGCACATTTTGACTTGTTGTTGAATAATCCTATAATGTAACTCTAAATGACAATCAGAGCAACTTGAATTGCGTGTGTGCAGCCTTTTGCTCAAAAGTGATCAACGTTTCGTTTTCGGAGTCTCTTTTGACAATCTCTTCGAGAGCTGTTTTCAGTCATTAACAGAGCTGTTCTGAAAGTGTCCAAGCGGCCTGTTCTGAGAGTGGACTGTTTTTTGCATTCGTTCTCAAGTTATATCAAACTATCAAAGTGTTGTTTTCTGCCTTTCACGAGCACATTTTGACTTGTTGTTGAATAATCCTATAATGTAACTCTAAATGACAATCAGAGCAACTTGAATTGCGTGTGTGCAGCCTTTTGCTCAAAAGTGATCAACGTTTCGTTTTCGGAGTCTCTTTTGACAATCTCTTCGAGAGCTGTTTTCAGTCATTAATAGAGCTGTTCTGAAAGTGTCCAAGCGGCCTGTTCTTAGAGTGGACTGTTTTTTGCATTCGTTCTCAAGTTATATCAAACTATCAAAGTGTTGTTTTCTGCCTTTCAAGAGCACATTTTGACTTGTTGTTGAATAATCCTATAATGTAACTCTAAATGACAATCAGAGCAACTTGAATTGCGTGTGTGCAGCCTTTTGCTCAAAAGTGATCAACGTTTCGTTTTCGGAGTCTCTTTTGACAATCTCTTCGAGAGCTGTTTTCAGTCATTAACAGAGCTGTTCTGAAAGTGTCCAAGCGGCCTGTTCTTAGAGTGGACTGTTTTTTGCATTCGTTCTCAAGTTATATCAAACTATCAAAGTGTTGTTTTCTGCCTTTCACGAGCACATTTTGACTTGTTGTTGAATAATCCTAGAACGTAACTCTAAATGACAATCAGAGCAACTTGAATTGCGTGTGTGCAGCCTTTTGCTCAAAAGTGATCAACGTTTCGTTTTCGGAGTGTCTTTTGACAATCTCTTCGAGAGCTGTTTTCAGTCATTAACAGAGCTGTTCTGAAAGTGTCCAAGCGGCCTGTTCTGAGAGTGGACTGTTTTTTGCATTCGTTCTCAAGTTATATCAAACTATCAAAGTGTTGTTTTCTGCCTTTCACGAGCACATTTTGACTTGTTGTTGAATAATCCTATAATGTAACTCTAAATGACAATCAGAGCAACTTGAATTGCGTGTGTGCAGCCTTTTGCTCAAAAGTGATCAACGTTTCGTTTTCAGAGTCTCTTTTGACAATCTCTTCGAGAGCTGTTTTCAGTCATTAACAGAGCTGTTCTGAAAGTGTCCAAGCGGCCTGTTCTGAGAGTGGACTGTTTTTTGCATTCGTTCTCAAGTTATATCAAACTATCAAAGTGTTGTTTTCTGCCTTTCACGAGCACATTTTGACTTGTTGTTGAATAATCCTATAATGTAACTCTAAATGACAATCAGAGCAACTTGAATTGCGTGTGTGCAGCCTTTTGCTCAAAAGTGATCAACGTTTCGTTTTCAGAGTCTCTTTTGACAATCTCTTCGAGAGCTGTTTTCAGTCATTAACAGAGCTGTTCTGAAAGTGTCCAAGCGGCCTGTTCTTAGAGTGGACTGTTTTTTGCATTCGTTCTCAAGTTATATCAAACTATCAAAGTGTTGTTTTCTGCCTTTCACAAGCACATTTTGACTTGTTGTTGAATAATCCTATAACGTAACTCTAAATGACAATCAGAGCAACTTGAATTGCGTGTGTGCAGCCTTTTGCTCAAAAGTGATCAACGTTTCGTTTTCGGAGTCTCTTTTGACAATCTCTTCGAGAGCTGTTTTCAGTCATTAACAGAGCTGTTCTGAAAGTGTCCAAGCGGCCTGTTCTGAGAGTGGACTGTTTTTTGCATTCGTTCTCAAGTTATATCAAACTATCAAAGTGTTGTTTTCTGCCTTTCACGCGCACATTTTGACTTGTTGTTGAATAATCCTATAATGTAACTCTAAATGACAATCAGAGCAACTTGAATTGCGTGTGTGCAGCCTTTTGCTCAAAAGTGATCAACGTTTCGTTTTCGGAGTGTCTTTTGACAATCTCTTCGAGAGCTGTTTTCAGTCATTAACAGAGCTGTTCTGAAAGTGTCCAAGCGGCCTGTTCTTAGAGTGGACTGTTTTTTGCATTCGTTCTCAAGTTATATCAAACTATCAAAGTGTTGTTTTCTGCCTTTCACGAGCACATTTTGACTTGTTGTTGAATAATCCTATAATGTAACTCTAAATGACAACCAGAGCAACTTGAATTGCGTGTGTGCAGCTTTTTGCTCAAAAGTGATCAACGTTTCGTTTTCAGAGTCTCTTTTGACAATCTCTTCGAGAGCTGTTTTCAGTCATTAACAGAGCTGTTCTGAAAGTGTCCAAGCGGCCTGTTCTTAGAGTGGACTGTTTTTTGCATTCGTTCTCAAGTTATATCAAACTATCAAAGTGTTGTTTTCTGCCTTTCACGAGCACATTTTGACTTGTTGTTGAATAATCCTATAATGTTACTCTAAATGACAATCAGAGCAACTTGAATTGCGTGTGTGCAGCCTTTTGCTCAAAAGTAATCAACGTTTCGTTTTCAGAGTCTCTTTTGACAATCTCTTCGAGAGCTGTTTTCAGTCATTAACAGAGCTGTTCTGAAAGTGTCCAAGCGGCCTGTTCTTAGAGTGGACTGTTTTTTGCATTCGTTCTCAAGTTAAATCAAACTATCAAAGTGTTGTTTTCTGCCTTTCACGAGCACATTTTGACTTGTTGTTGAATAATCCTATAATGTTACTCTAAATGACAATCAGAGCAACTTGAATTGCGTGTGTGCAGCCTTTTGCTCAAAAGTAATCAACGTTTCGTTTTCAGAGTCTCTTTTGACAATCTCTTCGAGAGCTGTTTTCAGTCATTAACAGAGCTGTTCTGAAAGTGTCCAAGCGGCCTGTTCTGAGAGTGGACTGTTTTTGCATTCGTTCTCAAGTTCTATCAGTGTTGTTTTCTGCTTTTCTGGAGCACATTTTGACTTGTTGCTGAATGCTCCTATAATGTAACTCTAAATGACAATCAGAGCAACTTGAATTGCGTGTGTGCAGCCTTTTGCTCAAAAGTGATCAACGTTTCGTTTTCGGAGTCTCTTTTGACAATCTCTTCGAGAGCTGTTTTCAGTCATTAACAGAGCTGTTCTGAAAGTGTCCAAAGCGGCCTGTTCTTAGAGTGGACTGTTTTTTGCATTCGTTCTCAAGTTATATCAAACAATCAAAGTGTTGTTTTCTGCCTTTCACGAGCACATTTTGACTTGTTGTTGAATAATCCTATAATGTTACTCTAAATGACAATCAGAGCAACTTGAATTGCGTGTGTGCAGCCTTTTGCTCAAAAGTAATCAACGTTTCGTTTTCAGAGTCTCTTTTGACAATCTCTTCGAGAGCTGTTTTCAGTCATTAACAGAGCTGTTCTGAAAGTGTCCAAGCGGCCTGTTCTGAGAGTGGACTGTTTTTGCATTCGTTCTCAAGTTCTATCAGTGTTGTTTTCTGCTTTTCTGGAGCACATTTTGACTTGTTGCTGAATGCTCCTATAATGTAACTCTAAATGACAATCAGAGCAACTTGAATTGCGTGTGTGCAGCCTTTTGCTCAAAAGTGATCAACGTTTCGTTTTCGGAGTCTCTTTTGACAATCTCTTCGAGAGCTGTTTTCAGTCATTAACAGAGCTGTTCTGAAAGTGTCCAAGCGGCCTGTTCTTAGAGTGGACTGTTTTTTGCATTCGTTCTCAAGTTATATCAAACTATCAAAGTGTTATTTTCTGCCTTTCACGAGCACATTTTGACTTGTTGTTGAATAATCCTATAATGTAACTCTAAATGACAATCAGAGCAACTTGAATTGCGTGTGTGCAGCCTTTTGCTCAAAAGTGATCAACGTTTCGTTTTCGGAGTCTCTTTTGACAATCTCTTCGAGAGCTGTTTTCAGTCATTAACAGAGCTGTTCTGAAAGTGTCCAAGCGGCCTGTTCTGAGAGTGGACTGTTTTTTGCATTCGTTCTCAAGTTATATCAAACTATCAAAGTGTTGTTTTCTGCCTTTCACGAGCACATTTTGACTTGTTGTTGAATAATCCTATAATGTAACTCTAAATGACAATCAGAGCAACTTGAATTGCGTGTGTGCAGCCTTTTGCTCAAAAGTGATCAACGTTTCGTTTTCAGAGTCTCTTTTGACAATCTCTTCGAGAGCTGTTTTCAGTCATTAACAGAGCTGTTCTGAAAGTGTCCAAGCGGCCTGTTCTTAGAGTGGACTGTTTTTTGCATTCGTTCTCAAGTTATATCAAACTATCAAAGTGTTGTTTTCTGCCTTTCACGAGCACATTTTGACTTGTTGTTGAATAATCCTATAACGTAACTCTAAATGACAATCAGAGCAACTTGAATTGCGTGTGTGCAGCCTTTTGCTCAAAAGTGATCAACGTTTCGTTTTCGGAGTCTCTTTTGACAATCTCTTCGAGAGCTGTTTTCAGTCATTAACAGAGCTGTTCTGAAAGTGTCCAAGCGGCCTGTTCTGAGAGTGGACTGTTTTTTGCATTCGTTCTCAAGTTATATCAAACTATCAAAGTGTTGTTTTCTGCCTTTCACGAGCACATTTTGACTTGTTGTTGAATAATCCTATAATGTAACTCTAAATGACAACCAGAGCAACTTGAATTGCGTGTGTGCAGCTTTTTGCTCAAAAGTGATCAACGTTTCGTTTTCAGAGTCTCTTTTGACAATCTCTTCGAGAGCTGTTTTCAGTCATTAACAGAGCTGTTCTGAAAGTGTCCAAGCGGCCTGTTCTTAGAGTGGACTGTTTTTTGCATTCGTTCTCAAGTTATATCAAACTATCAAAGTGTTGTTTTCTGCCTTTCACGAGCACATTTTGACTTGTTGTTGAATAATCCTATAATGTTACTCTAAATGACAATCAGAGCAACTTGAATTGCGTGTGTGCAGCCTTTTGCTCAAAAGTAATCAACGTTTCGTTTTCAGAGTCTCTTTTGACAATCTCTTCGAGAGCTGTTTTCAGTCATTAACAGAGCTGTTCTGAAAGTGTCCAAGCGGCCTGTTCTTAGAGTGGACTGTTTTTTGCATTCGTTCTCAAGTTAAATCAAACTATCAAAGTGTTGTTTTCTGCCTTTCACGAGCACATTTTGACTTGTTGTTGAATAATCCTATAATGTTACTCTAAATGACAATCAGAGCAACTTGAATTGCGTGTGTGCAGCCTTTTGCTCAAAAGTAATCAACGTTTCGTTTTCAGAGTCTCTTTTGACAATCTCTTCGAGAGCTGTTTTCAGTCATTAACAGAGCTGTTCTGAAAGTGTCCAAGCGGCCTGTTCTGAGAGTGGACTGTTTTTGCATTCGTTCTCAAGTTCTATCAGTGTTGTTTTCTGCTTTTCTGGAGCACCTTTTGACTTGTTGCTGAATGCTCCTATAATGTAACTCTAAATGACAATCAGAGCAACTTGAATTGCGTGTGTGCAGCCTTTTGCTCAAAAGTGATCAACGTTTCGTTTTCGGAGTCTCTTTTGACAATCTCTTCGAGAGCTGTTTTCAGTCATTAACAGAGCTGTTCTGAAAGTGTCCAAGCGGCCTGTTCTTAGAGTGGACTGTTTTTTGCATTCGTTCTCAAGTTATATCAAACTATCAAAGTGTTATTTTCTGCCTTTCACGAGCACATTTTGACTTGTTGTTGAATAATCCTATAATGTAACTCTAAATGACAATCAGAGCAACTTGAATTGCGTGTGTGCAGCCTTTTGCTCAAAAGTGATCAACGTTTCGTTTTCGGAGTCTCTTTTGACAATCTCTTCGAGAGCTGTTTTCAGTCATTAACAGAGCTGTTCTGAAAGTGTCCAAGCGGCCTGTTCTTAGAGTGGACTGTTTTTTGCATTCGTTCTCAAGTTATATCAAACTATCAAAGTGTTGTTTTCTGCCTTTCACGAGCACATTTTGACTTGTTGTTGAATAATCCTATAATGTAACTCTAAATGACAATCAGAGCAACTTGAATTGCGTGTGTGCAGCCTTTTGCTCAAAAGTGATCAACGTTTCGTTTTCGGAGTCTCTTTTGACAATCTCTTCGAGAGCTGTTTTCAGTCATTAACAGAGCTGTTCTGAAAGTGTCCAAGCGGCCTGTTCTGAGAGTGGACTGTTTTTTGCATTCGTTCTCAAGTTATATCAAACTATCAAAGTGTTGTTTTCTGCCTTTCACGAGCACATTTTGACTTGTTGTTGAATAATCCTATAATGTAACTCTAAATGACAATCAGAGCAACTTGAATTGCGTGTGTGCAGCCTTTTGCTCAAAAGTGATCAACGTTTCGTTTTCAGAGTCTCTTTTGACAATCTCTTCGAGAGCTGTTTTCAGTCATTAACAGAGCTGTTCTGAAAGTGTCCAAGCGGCCTGTTCTTAGAGTGGACTGTTTTTTGCATTCGTTCTCAAGTTATATCAAACTATCAAAGTGTTGTTTTCTGCCTTTCACGAGCACATTTTGACTTGTTGTTGAATAATCCTATAATGTAACTCTAAATGACAATCAGAGCAACTTGAATTGCGTGTGTGCAGCCTTTTGCTCAAAAGTGATCAACGTTTCGTTTTCGGAGTCTCTTTTGACAATCTCTTCGAGAGCTGTTTTCAGTCATTAACAGAGCTGTTCTGAAAGTGTCCAAGCGGCCTGTTCTGAGAGTGGACTGTTTTTTGCATTCGTTCTCAAGTTATATCAAACTATCAAAGTGTTGTTTTCTGCCTTTCACGAGCACATTTTGACTTGTTGTTGAATAATCCTATAATGTAACTCTAAATGACAATCAGAGCAACTTGAATTGCGTGTGTGCAGCCTTTTGCTCAAAAGTGATCAACGTTTCGTTTTCGGAGTCTCTTTTGACAATCTCTTCGAGAGCTGTTTTCAGTCATTAACAGAGCTGTTCTGAAAGTGTCCAAGCGGCCTGTTCTGAGAGTGGACTGTTTTTTGCATTCGTTCTCAAGTTATATCAAACTATCAAAGTGTTGTTTTCTGCCTTTCACGAGCACATTTTGACTTGTTGTTGAATAATCCTATAATGTAACTCTAAATGACAATCAGAGCAACTTGAATTGCGTGTGTGCAGCCTTTTGCTCAAAAGTGATCAACGTTTCGTTTTCGGAGTCTCTTTTGACAATCTCTTCGAGAGCTGTTTTCAGTCATTAACAGAGCTGTTCTGAAAGTGTCCAAGCGGCCTGTTCTGAGAGTGGACTGTTTTTTGCATTCGTTCTCAAGTTATATCAAACTATCAAAGTGTTGTTTTCTGCCTTTCACGAGCACATTTTGACTTGTTGTTGAATAATCCTATAATGTAACTCTAAATGACAACCAGAGCAACTTGAATTGCGTGTGTGCAGCTTTTTGCTCAAAAGTGATCAACGTTTCGTTTTCAGAGTCTCTTTTGACAATCTCTTCGAGAGCTGTTTTCAGTCATTAACAGAGCTGTTCTGAAAGTGTCCAAGCGGCCTGTTCTTAGAGTGGACTGTTTTTTGCATTCGTTCTCAAGTTATATCAAACTATCAAAGTGTTGTTTTCTGCCTTTCACGAGCACATTTTGACTTGTTGTTGAATAATCCTATAATGTTACTCTAAATGACAATCAGAGCAACTTGAATTGCGTGTGTGCAGCCTTTTGCTCAAAAGTAATCAACGTTTCGTTTTCAGAGTCTCTTTTGACAATCACTTCGAGAGCTGTTTTCAGTCATTAATGGAGCTGTTCTGAAAGTGTCCAAGCGGCCTGTTCTTAGAGTGGACTGTTTTTTGCATTCGTTCTCAAGTTAAATCAAACTATCAAAGTGTTGTTTTCTGCCTTTCACGAGCACATTTTGACTTGTTGTTGAATAATCCTATAATGTTACTCTAAATGACAATCAGAGCAACTTGAATTGCGTGTGTGCAGCCTTTTGCTCAAAAGTAATCAACGTTTCGTTTTCAGAGTCTCTTTTGACAATCTCTTCGAGAGCTGTTTTCAGTCATTAACAGAGCTGTTCTGAAAGTGTCCAAGCGGCCTGTTCTGAGAGTGGACTGTTTTTGCATTCGTTCTCAAGTTCTATCAGTGTTGTTTTCTGCTTTTCTGGAGCACATTTTGACTTGTTGCTGAATGCTCCTATAATGTAACTCTAAATGACAATCAGAGCAACTTGAATTGCGTGTGTGCAGCCTTTTGCTCAAAAGTGATCAACGTTTCGTTTTCGGAGTCTCTTTTGACAATCTCTTCGAGAGCTGTTTTCAGTCATTAACAGAGCTGTTCTGAAAGTGTCCAAGCGGCCTGTTCTTAGAGTGGACTGTTTTTTGCATTCGTTCTCAAGTTATATCAAACTATCAAAGTGTTGTTTTCTGCCTTTCACGAGCACATTTTGACTTGTTGTTGAATAATCCTATAATGTAACTCTAAATGACAATCAGAGCAACTTGAATTGCGTGTGTGCAGCCTTTTGCTCAAAAGTGATCAACGTTTCGTTTTCGGAGTCTCTTTTGACAATCTCTTCGAGAGCTGTTTTCAGTCATTAACAGAGCTGTTCTGAAAGTGTCCAAGCGGCCTGTTCTTAGAGTGGACTGTTTTTTGCATTCGTTCTCAAGTTATATCAAACTATCAAAGTGTTGTTTTCTGCCTTTCACGAGCACATTTTGACTTGTTGTTGAATAATCCTATAATGTAACTCTAAATGACAATCAGAGCAACTTGAATTGCGTGTGTGCAGCCTTTTGCTCAAAAGTGATCAACGTTTCGTTTTCGGAGTCTCTTTTGACAATCTCTTCGAGAGCTGTTTTCAGTCATTAACAGAGCTGTTCTGAAAGTGTCCAAGCGGCCTGTTCTGAGAGTGGACTGTTTTTTGCATTCGTTCTCAAGTTATATCAAACTATCAAAGTGTTGTTTTCTGCCTTTCACGAGCACATTTTGACTTGTTGTTGAATAATCCTATAATGTAACTCTAAATGACAATCAGAGCAACTTGAATTGCGTGTGTGCAGCCTTTTGCTCAAAAGTGATCAACGTTTCGTTTTCAGAGTCTCTTTTGACAATCTCTTCGAGAGCTGTTTTCAGTCATTAACAGAGCTGTTCTGAAAGTGTCCAAGCGGCCTGTTCTTAGAGTGGACTGTTTTTTGCATTCGTTCTCAAGTTATATCAAACTATCAAAGTGTTGTTTTCTGCCTTTCACGAGCACATTTTGACTTGTTGTTGAATAATCCTATAATGTAACTCTAAATGACAATCAGAGCAACTTGAATTGCGTGTGTGCAGCCTTTTGCTCAAAAGTGATCAACGTTTCGTTTTCGGAGTCTCTTTTGACAATCTCTTCGAGAGCTGTTTTCAGTCATTAACAGAGCTGTTCTGAAAGTGTCCAAGCGGCCTGTTCTGAGAGTGGACTGTTTTTTGCATTCGTTCTCAAGTTATATCAAACTATCAAAGTGTTGTTTTCTGCCTTTCACGAGCACATTTTGACTTGTTGTTGAATAATCCTATAATGTAACTCTAAATGACAATCAGAGCAACTTGAATTGCGTGTGTGCAGCCTTTTGCTCAAAAGTGATCAACGTTTCGTTTTCAGAGTCTCTTTTGACAATCTCTTCGAGAGCTGTTTTCAGTCATTAACAGAGCTGTTCTGAAAGTGTCCAAGCGGCCTGTTCTTAGAGTGGACTGTTTTTTGCATTCGTTCTCAAGTTATATCAAACTATCAAAGTGTTGTTTTCTGCCTTTCACGAGCACATTTTGACTTGTTGTTGAATAATCCTATAATGTAACTCTAAATGACAATCAGAGCAACTTGAATTGCGTGTGTGCAGCCTTTTGCTCAAAAGTGATCAACGTTTCGTTTTCGGAGTCTCTTTTGACAATCTCTTCGAGAGCTGTTTTCAGTCATTAACAGAGCTGTTCTGAAAGTGTCCAAGCGGCCTGTTCTGAGAGTGGACTGTTTTTTGCATTCGTTCTCAAGTTATATCAAACTATCAAAGTGTTGTTTTCTGCCTTTCACGAGCACATTTTGACTTGTTGTTGAATAATCCTATAATGTAACTCTAAATGACAATCAGAGCAACTTGAATTGCGTGTGTGCAGCCTTTTGCTCAAAAGTGATCAACGTTTCGTTTTCGGAGTCTCTTTTGACAATCTCTTCGAGAGCTGTTTTCAGTCATTAACAGAGCTGTTCTGAAAGTGTCCAAGCGGCCTGTTCTTAGAGTGGACTGTTTTTTGCATTCGTTCTCAAGTTATATCAAACTATCAAAGTGTTGTTTTCTGCCTTTCACGAGCACATTTTGACTTGTTGTTGAATAATCCTATAATGTAACTCTAAATGACAATCAGAGCAACTTGAATTGCGTGTGTGCAGCCTTTTGCTCAAAAGTGATCAACGTTTCGTTTTCGGAGTCTCTTTTGACAATCTCTTCGAGAGCTGTTTTCAGTCATTAACAGAGCTGTTCTGAAAGTGTCCAAGCGGCCTGTTCTGAGAGTGGACTGTTTTTTGCATTCGTTCTCAAGTTATATCAAACTATCAAAGTGTTGTTTTCTGCCTTTCACGAGCACATTTTGACTTGTTGTTGAATAATCCTATAATGTAACTCTAAATGACAACCAGAGCAACTTGAATTGCGTGTGTGCAGCTTTTTGCTCAAAAGTGATCAACGTTTCGTTTTCAGAGTCTCTTTTGACAATCTCTTCGAGAGCTGTTTTCAGTCATTAACAGAGCTGTTCTGAAAGTGTCCAAGCGGCCTGTTCTTAGAGTGGACTGTTTTTTGCATTCGTTCTCAAGTTATATCAAACTATCAAAGTGTTGTTTTCTGCCTTTCACGAGCACATTTTGACTTGTTGTTGAATAATCCTATAATGTTACTCTAAATGACAATCAGAGCAACTTGAATTGCGTGTGTGCAGCCTTTTGCTCAAAAGTAATCAACGTTTCGTTTTCAGAGTCTCTTTTGACAATCTCTTCGAGAGCTGTTTTCAGTCATTAACAGAGCTGTTCTGAAAGTGTCCAAGCGGCCTGTTCTTAGAGTAGACTGTTTTTTGCATTCGTTCTCAAGTTAAATCAAACTATCAAAGTGTTGTTTTCTGCCTTTCACGAGCACATTTTGACTTGTTGTTGAATAATCCTATAATGTTACTCTAAATGACAATCAGAGCAACTTGAATTGCATGTGTGCAGCCTTTTGCTCAAAAGTAATCAACGTTTCGTTTTCAGAGTCTCTTTTGACAATCTCTTCGAGAGCTGTTTTCAGTCATTAACAGAGCTGTTCTGAAAGTGTCCAAGCGGCCTGTTCTGAGAGTGGACTGTTTTTGCATTCGTTCTCAAGTTCTATCAGTGTTGTTTTCTGCTTTTCTGGAGCACATTTTGACTTGTTGCTGAATGCTCCTATAATGTAACTCTAAATGACAATCAGAGCAACTTGAATTGCGTGTGTGCAGCCTTTTGCTCAAAAGTGATCAACGTTTCGTTTTCGGAGTCTCTTTTGACAATCTCTTCGAGAGCTGTTTTCAGTCATTAACAGAGCTGTTCTGAAAGTGTCCAAGCGGCCTGTTCTTAGAGTGGACTGTTTTTTGCATTCGTTCTCAAGTTATATCAAACTATCAAAGTGTTATTTTCTGCCTTTCACGAGCACATTTTGACTTGTTGTTGAATAATCCTATAATGTAACTCTAAATGACAATCAGAGCAACTTGAATTGCGTGTGTGCAGCCTTTTGCTCAAAAGTGATCAACGTTTCGTTTTCGGAGTCTCTTTTGACAATCTCTTCGAGAGCTGTTTTCAGTCATTAACAGAGCTGTTCTGAAAGTGTCCAAGCGGCCTGTTCTTAGAGTGGACTGTTTTTTGCATTCGTTCTCAAGTTATATCAAACTATCAAAGTGTTGTTTTCTGCCTTTCACGAGCACATTTTGACTTGTTGTTGAATAATCCTATAATGTAACTCTAAATGACAATCAGAGCAACTTGAATTGCGTGTGTGCAGCCTTTTGCTCAAAAGTGATCAACGTTTCGTTTTCGGAGTCTCTTTTGACAATCTCTTCGAGAGCTGTTTTCAGTCATTAACAGAGCTGTTCTGAAAGTGTCCAAGCGGCCTGTTCTGAGAGTGGACTGTTTTTTGCATTCGTTCTCAAGTTATATCAAACTATCAAAGTGTTGTTTTCTGCCTTTCACGAGCACATTTTGACTTGTTGTTGAATAATCCTATAATGTAACTCTAAATGACAATCAGAGCAACTTGAATTGCGTGTGTGCAGCCTTTTGCTCAAAAGTGATCAACGTTTCGTTTTCGGAGTCTCTTTTGACAATCTCTTCGAGAGCTGTTTTCAGTCATTAACAGAGCTGTTCTGAAAGTGTCCAAGCGGCCTGTTCTTAGAGTGGACTGTTTTTTGCATTCGTTCTCAAGTTATATCAAACTATCAAAGTGTTGTTTTCTGCCTTTCACGAGCACATTTTGACTTGTTGTTGAATAATCCTATAACGTAACTCTAAATGACAATCAGAGCAACTTGAATTGCGTGTGTGCAGCCTTTTGCTCAAAAGTGATCAACGTTTCGTTTTCGGAGTCTCTTTTGACAATCTCTTCGAGAGCTGTTTTCAGTCATTAACAGAGCTGTTCTGAAAGTGTCCAAGCGGCCTGTTCTGAGAGTGGACTGTTTTTTGCATTCGTTCTCAAGTTATATCAAACTATCAAAGTGTTGTTTTCTGCCTTTCACGAGCACATTTTGACTTGTTGTTGAATAATCCTATAATGTAACTCTAAATGACAACCAGAGCAACTTGAATTGCGTGTGTGCAGCTTTTTGCTCAAAAGTGATCAACGTTTCGTTTTCAGAGTCTCTTTTGACAATCTCTTCGAGAGCTGTTTTCAGTCATTAACAGAGCTGTTCTGAAAGTGTCCAAGCGGCCTGTTCTTAGAGTGGACTGTTTTTTGCATTCGTTCTCAAGTTATATCAAACTATCAAAGTGTTGTTTTCTGCCTTTCACGAGCACATTTTGACTTGTTGTTGAATAATCCTATAATGTTACTCTAAATGACAATCAGAGCAACTTGAATTGCGTGTGTGCAGCCTTTTGCTCAAAAGTAATCAACGTTTCGTTTTCAGAGTCTCTTTTGACAATCTCTTCGAGAGCTGTTTTCAGTCATTAACAGAGCTGTTCTGAAAGTGTCCAAGCGGCCTGTTCTTAGAGTAGACTGTTTTTTGCATTCGTTCTCAAGTTAAATCAAACTATCAAAGTGTTGTTTTCTGCCTTTCACGAGCACATTTTGACTTGTTGTTGAATAATCCTATAATGTTACTCTAAATGACAATCAGAGCAACTTGAATTGCATGTGTGCAGCCTTTTGCTCAAAAGTAATCAACGTTTCGTTTTCAGAGTCTCTTTTGACAATCTCTTCGAGAGCTGTTTTCAGTCATTAACAGAGCTGTTCTGAAAGTGTCCAAGCGGCCTGTTCTGAGAGTGGACTGTTTTTGCATTCGTTCTCAAGTTCTATCAGTGTTGTTTTCTGCTTTTCTGGAGCACATTTTGACTTGTTGCTGAATGCTCCTATAATGTAACTCTAAATGACAATCAGAGCAACTTGAATTGCGTGTGTGCAGCCTTTTGCTCAAAAGTGATCAACGTTTCGTTTTCGGAGTCTCTTTTGACAATCTCTTCGAGAGCTGTTTTCAGTCATTAACAGAGCTGTTCTGAAAGTGTCCAAGCGGCCTGTTCTTAGAGTGGACTGTTTTTTGCATTCGTTCTCAAGTTATATCAAACTATCAAAGTGTTATTTTCTGCCTTTCACGAGCACATTTTGACTTGTTGTTGAATAATCCTATAATGTAACTCTAAATGACAATCAGAGCAACTTGAATTGCGTGTGTGCAGCCTTTTGCTCAAAAGTGATCAACGTTTCGTTTTCGGAGTCTCTTTTGACAATCTCTTCGAGAGCTGTTTTCAGTCATTAACAGAGCTGTTCTGAAAGTGTCCAAGCGGCCTGTTCTTAGAGTGGACTGTTTTTTGCATTCGTTCTCAAGTTATATCAAACTATCAAAGTGTTGTTTTCTGCCTTTCACGAGCACATTTTGACTTGTTGTTGAATAATCCTATAATGTAACTCTAAATGACAATCAGAGCAACTTGAATTGCGTGTGTGCAGCCTTTTGCTCAAAAGTGATCAACGTTTCGTTTTCGGAGTCTCTTTTGACAATCTCTTCGAGAGCTGTTTTCAGTCATTAACAGAGCTGTTCTGAAAGTGTCCAAGCGGCCTGTTCTGAGAGTGGACTGTTTTTTGCATTCGTTCTCAAGTTATATCAAACTATCAAAGTGTTGTTTTCTGCCTTTCACGAGCACATTTTGACTTGTTGTTGAATAATCCTATAATGTAACTCTAAATGACAATCAGAGCAACTTGAATTGCGTGTGTGCAGCCTTTTGCTCAAAAGTGATCAACGTTTCGTTTTCAGAGTCTCTTTTGACAATCTCTTCGAGAGCTGTTTTCAGTCATTAACAGAGCTGTTCTGAAAGTGTCCAAGCGGCCTGTTCTTAGAGTGGACTGTTTTTTGCATTCGTTCTCAAGTTATATCAAACTATCAAAGTGTTGTTTTCTGCCTTTCACGAGCACATTTTGACTTGTTGTTGAATAATCCTATAACGTAACTCTAAATGACAATCAGAGCAACTTGAATTGCGTGTGTGCAGCCTTTTGCTCAAAAGTGATCAACGTTTCGTTTTCGGAGTCTCTTTTGACAATCTCTTCGAGAGCTGTTTTCAGTCATTAACAGAGCTGTTCTGAAAGTGTCCAAGCGGCCTGTTCTGAGAGTGGACTGTTTTTTGCATTCGTTCCCAAGTTATATCAAACTATCAAAGTGTTGTTTTCTGCCTTTCACGAGCACATTTTGACTTGTTGTTGAATAATCCTATAATGTAACTCTAAATGACAATCAGAGCAACTTGAATTGCGTGTGTGCAGCCTTTTGCTCAAAAGTGATCAACGTTTCGTTTTCGGAGTCTCTTTTGACAATCTCTTCGAGAGCTGTTTTCAGTCATTAACAGAGCTGTTCTGAAAGTGTCCAAGCGGCCTGTTCTTAGAGTGGACTGTTTTTTGCATTCGTTCTCAAGTTATATCAAACTATCAAAGTGTTGTTTTCTGCCTTTCACGAGCACATTTTGACTTGTTGTTGAATAATCCTATAATGTAACTCTAAATGACAATCAGAGCAACTTGAATTGCGTGTGTGCAGCCTTTTGCTCAAAAGTGATCAACGTTTCGTTTTCAGAGTCTCTTTTGACAATCTCTTCGAGAGCTGTTTTCAGTCATTAACAGAGCTGTTCTGAAAGTGTCCAAGCGGCCTGTTCTTAGAGTGGACTGTTTTTTGCATTCGTTCTCAAGTTATATCAAACTATCAAAGTGTTGTTTTCTGCCTTTCACGAGCACATTTTGACTTGTTGTTGAATAATCCTATAATGTAACTCTAAATGACAATCAGAGCAACTTGAATTGCGTGTGTGCAGCCTTTTGCTCAAAAGTGATCAACGTTTCGTTTTCGGAGTCTCTTTTGACAATCTCTTCGAGAGCTGTTTTCAGTCATTAACAGAGCTGTTCTGAAAGTGTCCAAACGGCCTGTTCTTAGAGTGGACTGTTTTTTGCATTCGTTCTCAAGTTATATCAAACTATCAAAGTGTTGTTTTCTGCCTTTCACGAGCACATTTTGACTTGTTGTTGAATAATCCTATAATGTAACTCTAAATGACAATCAGAGCAACTTGAATTGCGTGTGTGCAGCCTTTTGCTCAAAAGTGATCAACGTTTCGTTTTCAGAGTCTCTTTTGACAATCTCTTCGAGAGTTGTTTTCAGTCATTAACAGAGCTGTTCTGAAAGTGTCCAAGCGGCCTGTTCTTAGAGTGGACTGTTTTTTGCATTCGTTCTCAAGTTATATCAAACTATCAAAGTGTTGTTTTCTGCCTTTCACGAGCACATTTTGACTTGTTGTTGAATAATCCTATAACGTAACTCTAAATGACAATCAGAGCAACTTGAATTGCGTGTGTGCAGCCTTTTGCTCAAAAGTGATCAACGTTTCGTTTTCGGAGTCTCTTTTGACAATCTCTTCGAGAGCTGTTTTCAGTCATTAACAGAGCTGTTCTGAAAGTGTCCAAGCGGCCTGTTCTTAGAGTAGACTGTTTTTTGCATTCGTTCTCAAGTTAAATCAAACTATCAAAGTGTTGTTTTCTGCCTTTCACGAGCACATTTTGACTTGTTGTTGAATAATCCTATAATGTTACTCTAAATGACAATCAGAGC
>NW_027662916.1:0-88846 GCF_963989245.1 Nansenia antarctica
ACACTTCAATTGAAGTGCATGAGGATATGGGACACTTCAATTGAAGTGCATGAGGATATGGGACACTTCAATTGAAGTGCATGAGGATATGGGACACTTCAATTGAAGTGCATGAGGATATGGGACACTTCAATTGAAGTGCATGAGGATATGGGACACTTCAATTGAAGTGATCAAGTGCATGAGGATATGGGACACTTCAATTGAAGTAGCATGAGGATATGGGACACTTCAATTGAAGTGCATGAGGATATGGGACACTTCAATTGAAGTGCATGAGGATATGGGACACTTCAATTGAAGTGCATGAGGATATGGGACACTTCAATTGAAGTGCATGAGGATATGGGACACTTCAATTGAAGTGCATGAGGATATGGGACACTTCAATTGAAGTGCATGAGGATATGGGACACTTCAATTGAAGTGCATGAGGATATGGGACACTTCAATTGAAGTGCATGAGGATATGGGACACTTCAATTGAAGTGCATGAGGATATGGGACACTTCAATTGAAGTGCATGAGGATATGGGACACTTCAATTGAAGTGCATGAGGATATGGGACACTTCAATTGAAGTGCATGAGGATATGGGACACTTCAATTGAAGTGCATGAGGATATGGGACACTTCAATTGAAGTGCATGAGGATATGGGACACTTCAATTGAAGTGCATGAGGATATGGGACACTTCAATTGAAGTGCATGAGGATATGGGACACTTCAATTGAAGTGCATGAGGATATGGGACACTTCAATTGAAGTGCATGAGGATATGGGACACTTCAATTGAAGTACATGAGGATATGGGACACTTCAATTGAAGTGCATGAGGATATGGGACACTTCAATTGAAGTGCATGAGGATATGGGACACTTCAATTGAAGTGCATGAGGATATGGGACACTTCAATTGAAGTGCATGAGGATATGGGACACTTCAATTGAAGTGCATGAGGATATGGGACACTTCAATTGAAGTGCATGAGGATATGGGACACTTCAATTGAAGTGCATGAGGATATGGGACACTTCAATTGAAGTGCATGAGGATATGGGACACTTCAATTGAAGTGCATGAGGATATGGGACACTTCAATTGAAGTGCATGAGGATATGGGACACTTCAATTGAAGTGCATGGGACACTTCAATTGAAGTGCATGAGGATATGGGACACTTCAATTGAAGTACATGAGGATATGGGACACTTCAATTGAAGTGCATGAGGATATGGGACACTTCAATTGAAGTGCATGAGGATATGGGACACTTCAATTGAAGTGCATGAGGATATGGGACACTTCAATTGAAGTGCATGAGGATATGGGACACTTCAATTGAAGTGCATGAGGATATGGGACACTTCAATTGAAGTGCATGAGGATATGGGACACTTCAATTGAAGTGCATGAGGATATGGGACACTTCAATTGAAGTGCATGAGGATATGGGACACTTCAATTGAAGTGCATGAGGATATGGGACACTTCAATTGAAGTGCATGAGGATATGGGACACTTCAATTGAAGTGCATGAGGATATGGGACACTTCAATTGAAGTGCATGAGGATATGGGACACTTCAATTGAAGTGCATGAGGATATGGGACACTTCAATTGAAGTGCATGAGGATATGGGACACTTCAATTGAAGTGCATGAGGATATGGGACACTTCAATTGAAGTGCATGAGGATATGGGACACTTCAATTGAAGTGCATGAGGATATGGGACACTTCAATTGAAGTGCATGAGGATATGGGACACTTCCAATTGAAGTGCATGAGGATATGGGACACTTCAATTGAAGTGCATGAGGATATGGGACACTTCAATTGAAGTGCATGAGGATATGGGACACTTCAATTGAAGTGCATGAGGATATGGGACACTTCAATTGAAGTGCATGAGGATATGGGACACTTCAATTGAAGTGCATGAGGATATGGGACACTTCAATTGAAGTGCATGAGGATATGGGACACTTCAATTGAAGTGCATGAGGATATGGGACACTTCAATTGAAGTACATGAGGATATGGGACACTTCAATTGAAGTGCATGAGGATATGGGACACTTCAATTGAAGTGCATGAGGATATGGGACACTTCAATTGAAGTGCATGAGGATATGGGACACTTCAATTGAAGTGCATGAGGATATGGGACACTTCAATTGAAGTGCATGAGGATATGGGACACTTCAATTGAAGTGCATGAGGATATGGGACACTTCAATTGAAGTGCATGAGGATATGGGACACTTCAATTGAAGTGCATGAGGATATGGGACACTTCAATTGAAGTGCATGAGGATATGGGACACTTCAATTGAAGTGCATGAGGATATGGGACACTTCAATTGAAGTGCATGAGGATATGGGACACTTCAATTGAAGTGCATGAGGATATGGGACACTTCAATTGAAGTGCATGAGGATATGGGACACTTCAATTGAAGTACATGAGGATATGGGACACTTCAATTGAAGTGCATGAGGATATGGGACACTTCAATTGAAGTGCATGAGGATATGGGACACTTCAATTGAAGTGCATGAGGATATGGGACACTTCAATTGAAGTGCATGAGGATATGGGACACTTCAATTGAAGTGCATGAGGATATGGGACACTTCAATTGAAGTGCATGAGGATATGGGACACTTCAATTGAAGTGCATGAGGATATGGGACACTTCAATTGAAGTGCATGAGGATATGGGACACTTCAATTGAAGTGCATGAGGATATGGGACACTTCAATTGAAGTGCATGAGGATATGGGACACTTCAATTGAAGTACATGAGGATATGGGACACTTCAATTGAAGTGCATGAGGATATGGGACACTTCAATTGAAGTGCATGAGGATATGGGACACTTCAATTGAAGTGCATGAGGATATGGGACACTTCAATTGAAGTGCATGAGGATATGGGACACTTCAATTGAAGTGCATGAGGATATGGGACACTTCAATTGAAGACATGAGGATATGGGACACTTCAATTGAAGTGCATGAGGATATGGGACACTTCAATTGAAGTACATGAGGATATGGGACACTTCAATTGAAGTGCATGAGGATATGGGACACTTCAATTGAAGTGCATGAGGATATGGGACACTTCAATTGAAGTGCATGAGGATATGGGACACTCCAATTGAAGTGCATGAGGATATGGGACACTTCAATTGAAGTACATGAGGATATGGGACACTTCAATTGAAGTGCATGAGGATATGGGACACTTCAATTGAAGTGCATGAGGATATGGGACACTTCAATTGAAGTGCATGAGGATATGGGACACTTCAATTGAAGTGCATGAGGATATGGGACACTTCAATTGAAGTGCATGAGGATATGGGACACTTCAATTGAAGTACATGAGGATATGGGACACTTCAATTGAAGTGCATGAGGATATGGGACACTTCAATTGAAGTGCATGAGGATATGGGACACTTCAATTGAAGTACATGAGGATATGGGACACTTCAATTGAAGTGCATGAGGATATGGGACACTTCAATTGAAGTGCATGAGGATATGGGACACTTCAATTGAAGTGCATGAGGATATGGGACACTTCAATTGAAGTGCATGAGGATATGGGACACTCCAATTGAAGTGCATGAGGATATGGGACACTTCAATTGAAGTACATGAGGATATGGGACACTTCAATTGAAGTACATGAGGATATGGGACACTTCAATTGAAGTGCATGAGGATATGGGACACTTCAATTGAAGTGCATGAGGATATGGGACACTTCAATTGAAGTGCATGAGGATATGGGACACTTCAATTGAAGTGCATGAGGATATGGGACACTTCAATTGAAGTACATGAGGATATGGGACACTTCAATTGAAGTGCATGAGGATATGGGACACTTCAATTGAAGTGCATGAGGATATGGGACACTTCAATTGAAGTACATGAGGATATGGGACACTTCAATTGAAGTGCATGAGGATATGGGACACTTCAATTGAAGTGCATGAGGATATGGGACACTTCAATTGAAGTGCATGAGGATATGGGACACTTCAATTGAAGTACATGAGGATATGGGACACTTCAATTGAAGTGCATGAGGATATGGGACACTTCAATTGAAGTGCATGAGGATATGGGACACTTCAATTGAAGTGCATGAGGATATGGGACACTTCAATTGAAGTGCATGAGGATATGGGACACTTCAATTGAAGTGCATGAGGATATGGGACACTTCAATTGAAGTACATGAGGATATGGGACACTTCAATTGAAGTGCATGAGGATATGGGACACTTCAATTGAAGTGCATGAGGATATGGGACACTTCAATTGAAGTGCATGAGGATATGGGACACTTCAATTGAAGTGCATGGGACACTTCAATTGAAGTACATGAGGATATGGGACACTTCAATTGAAGTGCATGAGGATATGGGACACTTCAATTGAAGTGCATGAGGATATGGGACACTTCAATTGAAGTACATGAGGATATGGGACACTTCAATTGAAGTGCATGAGGATATGGGACACTTCAATTGAAGTACATGAGGATATGGGACACTTCAATTGAAGTGCATGAGGATATGGGACACTTCAATTGAAGTGCATGAGGATATGGGACACTTCAATTGAAGTACATGAGGATATGGGACACTTCAATTGAAGTGCATGAGGATATGGGACACTTCAATTGAAGTGCATGAGGATATGGGACACTTCAATTGAAGTACATGAGGATATGGGACACTTCAATTGAAGTGCATGAGGATATGGGACACTTCAATTGAAGTGCATGAGGATATGGGACACTTCAATTGAAGTACATGAGGATATGGGACACTTCAATTGAAGTGCATGAGGATATGGGACACTTCAATTGAAGTGCATGAGGATATGGGACACTTCAATTGAAGTGCATGAGGATATGGGACACTTCAATTGAAGTGCATGAGGATATGGGACACTTCAATTGAAGTACATGAGGATATGGGACACTTCAATTGAAGTGCATGAGGATATGGGACACTTCAATTGAAGTGCATGAGGATATGGGACACTTCAATTGAAGTGCATGGGACACTTCAATTGAAGTGCATGAGGATATGGGACACTTCAATTGAAGTGCATGAGGATATGGGACACTTCAATTGAAGTACATGAGGATATGGGACACTTCAATTGAAGTGCATGAGGATATGGGACACTTCAATTGAAGTACATGAGGATATGGGACACTTCAATTGAAGTGCATGAGGATATGGGACACTTCAATTGAAGTGCATGAGGATATGGGACACTTCAATTGAAGTGCATGAGGATATGGGACACTTCAATTGAAGTGCATGAGGATATGGGACACTTCAATTGAAGTGCATGAGGATATGGGACACTTCAATTGAAGTGCATGGACACTTCAATTGAAGTGCATGAGGATATGGGACACTTCAATTGAAGTACATGAGGATATGGGACACTTCAATTGAAGTGCATGAGGATATGGGACACTTCAATTGAAGTGCATGAGGATATGGGACACTCCAATTGAAGTGCATGAGGATATGGGACACTTCAATTGAAGTACATGAGGATATGGGACACTTCAATTGAAGTGCATGAGGATATGGGACACTTCAATTGAAGTGCATGAGGATATGGGACACTTCAATTGAAGTGCATGAGGATATGGGACACTTCAATTGAAGTGCATGAGGATATGGGACACTTCAATTGAAGTACATGAGGATATGGGACACTTCAATTGAAGTGCATGAGGATATGGGACACTTCAATTGAAGTACATGAGGATATGGGACACTTCAATTGAAGTACATGAGGATATGGGACACTTCAATTGAAGTGCATGAGGATATGGGACACTTCAATTGAAGTGCATGAGGATATGGGACACTTCAATTGAAGTGCATGAGGATATGGGACACTTCAATTGAAGTGCATGAGGATATGGGACACTTCAATTGAAGTACATGAGGATATGGGACACTTCAATTGAAGTGCATGAGGATATGGGACACTTCAATTGAAGTGCATGGGACACTTCAATTGAAGTGCATGAGGATATGGGACACTTCAATTGAAGTGCATGAGGATATGGGACACTTCAATTGAAGTACATGAGGATATGGGACACTTCAATTGAAGTGCATGAGGATATGGGACACTTCAATTGAAGTGCATGAGGATATGGGACACTTCAATTGAAGTGCATGAGGATATGGGACACTTCAATTGAAGTGCATGAGGATATGGGACACTTCAATTGAAGTGCATGAGGATATGGGACACTTCAATTGAAGTGCATGAGGATATGGGACACTTCAATTGAAGTGCATGAGGATATGGGACACTTCAATTGAAGTGCATGGGACACTTCAATTGAAGTGCATGAGGATATGGGACACTTCAATTGAAGTACATGAGGATATGGGACACTTCAATTGAAGTGCATGAGGATATGGGACACTTCAATTGAAGTGCATGAGGATATGGGACACTCCAATTGAAGTGCATGAGGATATGGGACACTTCAATTGAAGTGCATGGGACACTTCAATTGAAGTGCATGAGGATATGGGACACTTCAATTGAAGTGCATGAGGATATGGGACACTTCAATTGAAGTGCATGAGGATATGGGACACTTCAATTGAAGTACATGAGGATATGGGACACTTCAATTGAAGTGCATGATGATATGGGACACTCCAATTGAAGTGCATGAGGATATGGGACACTTCAATTGAAGTACATGAGGATATGGGACACTTCAATTGAAGTGCATGAGGATATGGGACACTTCAATTGAAGTGCATGAGGATATGGGACACTCCAATTGAAGTGCATGAGGATATGGGACACTTCAATTGAAGTGCATGAGGATATGGGACACTCCAATTGAAGTACATGAGGATATGGGACACTTCAATTGAAGTGCATGAGGATATGGGACACTTCAATTGAAGTGCATGAGGATATGGGACACTCCAATTGAAGTGCATGAGGATATGGGACACTTCAATTGAAGTACATGAGGATATGGGACACTTCAATTGAAGTGCATGAGGATATGGGACACTCCAATTGAAGTGCATGAGGATATGGGACACTTCAATTGAAGTACATGAGGATATGGGACACTTCAATTGAAGTGCATGAGGATATGGGACACTTCAATTGAAGTACATGAGGATATGGGACACTTCAATTGAAGTGCATGAGGATATGGGACACTTCAATTGAAGTACATGAGGATATGGGACACTTCAATTGAAGTGCATGAGGATATGGGACACTTCAATTGAAGTGCATGAGGATATGGGACACTTCAATTGAAGTGCATGAGGATATGGGACACTTCAATTGAAGTGCATGAGGATATGGGACACTTCAATTGAAGTACATGAGGATATGGGACACTTCAATTGAAGTGCATGAGGATATGGGACACTTCAATTGAAGTACATGAGGATATGGGACACTTCAATTGAAGTGCATGAGGATATGGGACACTTCAATTGAAGTACATGAGGATATGGGACACTTCAATTGAAGTGCATGAGGATATGGGACACTTCAATTGAAGTGCATGAGGATATGGGACACTTCAATTGAAGTGCATGAGGATATGGGACACTCCAATTGAAGTGCATGAGGATATGGGACACTTCAATTGAAGTACATGAGGATATGGGACACTTCAATTGAAGTGCATGAGGATATGGGACACTTCAATTGAAGTGCATGAGGATATGGGACACTTCAATTGAAGTACATGAGGATATGGGACACTTCAATTGAAGTGCATGAGGATATGGGACACTTCAATTGAAGTGCATGAGGATATGGGACACTTCAATTGAAGTGCATGAGGATATGGGACACTTCAATTGAAGTGCATGAGGATATGGGACACTCCAATTGAAGTGCATGAGGATATGGGACACTTCAATTGAAGTACATGAGGATATGGGACACTTCAATTGAAGTGCATGAGGATATGGGACACTTCAATTGAAGTACATGAGGATATGGGACACTTCAATTGAAGTGCATGAGGATATGGGACACTTCAATTGAAGTGCATGAGGATATGGGACACTTCAATTGAAGTGCATGAGGATATGGGACACTCCAATTGAAGTGCATGAGGATATGGGACACTTCAATTGAAGTACATGAGGATATGGGACACTTCAATTGAAGTGCATGAGGATATGGGACACTTCAATTGAAGTGCATGAGGATATGGGACACTTCAATTGAAGTGCATGAGGATATGGGACACTTCAATTGAAGTGCATGAGGATATGGGACACTTCAATTGAAGTGCATGAGGATATGGGACACTTCAATTGAAGTACATGAGGATATGGGACACTTCAATTGAAGTGCATGAGGATATGGGACACTTCAATTGAAGTGCATGAGGATATGGGACACTTCAATTGAAGTACATGAGGATATGGGACACTTCAATTGAAGTGCATGAGGATATGGGACACTTCAATTGAAGTGCATGAGGATATGGGACACTTCAATTGAAGTGCATGAGGATATGGGACACTTCAATTGAAGTGCATGAGGATATGGGACACTCCAATTGAAGTGCATGAGGATATGGGACACTTCAATTGAAGTACATGAGGATATGGGACACTTCAATTGAAGTACATGAGGATATGGGACACTTCAATTGAAGTGCATGAGGATATGGGACACTTCAATTGAAGTGCATGAGGATATGGGACACTTCAATTGAAGTGCATGAGGATATGGGACACTTCAATTGAAGTGCATGAGGATATGGGACACTTCAATTGAAGTACATGAGGATATGGGACACTTCAATTGAAGTGCATGAGGATATGGGACACTTCAATTGAAGTGCATGAGGATATGGGACACTTCAATTGAAGTACATGAGGATATGGGACACTTCAATTGAAGTGCATGAGGATATGGGACACTTCAATTGAAGTGCATGAGGATATGGGACACTTCAATTGAAGTGCATGAGGATATGGGACACTTCAATTGAAGTACATGAGGATATGGGACACTTCAATTGAAGTGCATGAGGATATGGGACACTTCAATTGAAGTGCATGAGGATATGGGACACTTCAATTGAAGTACATGAGGATATGGGACACTTCAATTGAAGTGCATGAGGATATGGGACACTTCAATTGAAGTGCATGAGGATATGGGACACTTCAATTGAAGTGCATGAGGATATGGGACACTTCAATTGAAGTGCATGAGGATATGGGACACTTCAATTGAAGTGCATGAGGATATGGGACACTTCAATTGAAGTACATGAGGATATGGGACACTTCAATTGAAGTGCATGAGGATATGGGACACTTCAATTGAAGTGCATGAGGATATGGGACACTTCAATTGAAGTGCATGGGACACTTCAATTGAAGTGCATGAGGATATGGGACACTTCAATTGAAGTACATGAGGATATGGGACACTTCAAGAAGTGCATGAGGATATGGGACACTTCAAGAAGTGCATGAGGATATGGGACACTTCAATTGAAGTGCATGAGGATATGGGACACTTCAATTGAAGTACATGAGGATATGGGACACTTTCATGCGGAATGGTCCGGTCTGTCTATTACGGCTGGCGTACTACCGAATCTGGTATTTCATAGCCTAATAATAATATGTCCGTCATGTGACAGAACGCGACATTCAGATAAATATGACATTTTAAAGGGACTTCCCGTAGCCGAGTAGTAGGCTACCTTTAGTTAGATTAAACACAAACACTTCTATCAATGTCTTTTTTCCATTAACTATTGTCTTTTTAAACGTTTTATCTATTTACTTCTTATATCTGCTTTTATTCATTGTAATTTTTATTTTCTTATGCTCCTCTTGCTGTATTTTTAAATAATGCATGTAAAGCACTTTGAATTTCCCCTGTTGTATGAAATGTGCTATACAAATAAACTTGCCTTGCCTAGCAGGCCTGAGTCAGAAGCAACATTCAACAGATAGATCTACTCTAGATATGTTCTACAGTATCTGCTCCAGTGGCGTAGCGGACGGGCCCGCAAGCGACGCACCGCGGGGGGGCCCCAGCCACTAGGGGGCCCCCTAACATTGGATCCATTTTTTTTTTTTTTTTAATAATTTAAAAATATATAAAACAAAGAAAATAAGTGGCCCTTCATTGTGTCAACCTTAATTTTAATATATAGGCCTATATTTAAAAATATATACATGGTTAGCCGTATCCAATAGCAACATGACTTTGACGTCACACGTAGGCAGCGAGACACAAGGAAAATGAGCAAGCGAAAATACAATACAAAGTACAATAAGCATTCTTTAGGTGGTGATAGATTCTCTATTCGGACATTATAGCCGCTATATGTGGGACTGTCGGTCCGATATTGTAAAAAAATCCAATAAAAAATGTATGTTTACGGAAGTACATGTCTCAAGTATTATCTCGGCGGTTAGTCGAGTGAAAGAAAAACAACATACAGATGATAATTCACACAATATAATACCACGAAAGCGTACAGCACTAAACAATAACATTTATTTGGGCAGCATCATACTCAAACTCAGGCAGAAAGGCAGGGTCCGGCCAGGTTTACAGTCACAGGCTGTCAGTGCATCATACAGGTACATAATTCAGCATGGTTAGGCTATATATAGCTGTTTCTTTTTCTATTCTACTATTCTATTCTACTTCTGCTGTCTGCGTCTCCCTGGGTATTCCTAGACCAGATGGCAAACAGTAAAGAAATGCCACAATATACCAGGACTTAAGAAACGAGATGTCCAACAAAGGATTTGACTAACCCTGGCCAATTTTACGCAACAAGTAGACTCTGATGCAGCGGAGACAGGGTTGCCAGATTGGCTGGTTTTTGGTGGATTTAGAAGTTTTTAGATTGATTAGGTTGGAAATTCTCAATCCCATCTGGCAACCCTTAGCGGAGAGTCTACAGATATGTTTACAGATATCACACTGCTGTGCACACCACACTTTGTTAAAATAAATAAAGCTTGTACTATTCTACTTATAATACATTCTACTGATATAGTGTAGTCTACCATTTGGTTTTAGTTATAGGCTATTGCTCTCACTTGTTTGTACCTTTTGCTAAGTCAAGCATTTAGAATGTAGAGTGCATATTGCGAAATTTCGCAACGTCAATAACGCATCGGCCTCTAAAAAACGCACTTTTTTTTTTTTTTTTTTACTCCGTTGCGAAAGGGCCCCCGCCGCCACCTTGCGGGGGGGCCCCGGGATTTTGCGCTACGCCACTGCATTTAGAGTTACATTATAGGATTATTCAACAACAAGTCAAAATGTGCTCCAGAAAAGCAGAAAACAACACTGATAGAACTTGAGAACGAATGCAAAAAACAGTCCACTCTCAGAACAGGCCGCTTGGACACTTTCAGAACAGCTCTGTTAATGACTGAAAACAGCTCTCGAAGAGATTGTCAAAAGAGACTCCGAAAACGAAACGTTGATCACTTTTGAGCAAAAGGCTGCACACACGCAATTCAAGTTGCTCTGATTGTCATTTAGAGTAACATTATAGGATTATTCAACAACAAGTCAAAATGTGCTTGTGAAAGGCAGAAAACAACACTTTGATAGTTTGATATAACTTGAGAACGAATGCAAAAAACACTCCACTCTAAGAACAGGCCGCTTGGACACTTTCAGAACAGCTCTGTTAATGACTGAAAACAGCTCTCGAAGAGATTGTCAAAAGAGACTCCGAAAACGAAACGTTGATCACTTTTGAGCAAAAGGCTGCACACACGCAATTCAAGTTGCTCTGATTGTCATTTAAAGTTACATTATAGGATTATTCAACAACAAGTTAAAATGTGCTCGTGAAAGGCAGAAAACAACACTTTGATAGTTTGATATAACTTGAGAACGAATGCAAAAAACAGTCCACTCTAAGAACAGGCCGCTTGGACACTTTCAGAACAGCTCTGTTAATGACTGAAAACAGCTCTCGAAGAGATTGTCAGAAGAGACTCCGAAAACGAAACGTTGATCACTTTTGAGCAAAAGGCTGCACACACGCAATTCAAGTTGCTCTGATTGTCATTTAGAGTTACATTATAGGATTATTCAACAACAAGTTAAAATGTGCTCGTGAAAGGCAGAAAACAACACTTTGATAGTTTGATATAACTTGAGAACGAATGCAAAAAACAGTCCACTCTAAGAACAGGCCGCTTGGACACTTTCAGAACAGCTCTGTTAATGACTGAAAACAGCTCTCGAAGAGATTGTCAAAAGAGACTCCGAAAACGAAACGTTGATCACTTTTGAGCAAAATGCTGCACACACGCAATTCAAGTTGCTCTGATTGTCATTTAGAGTTACATTATAGGATTATTCAACAACAAGTCAAAATGTGCTCGTGAAAGGCAGAAAACAACACTTTGATAGTTTGATATAACTTGAGAACGAATGCAAAAAACAGTCCACTCTAAGAATAGGCCGCTTGGACACTTTCAGAACAGCTCTGTTAATGACTGAAAACAGCTCTCGAAGAGATTGTCAAAAGAGACTCCGAAAACGAAACGTTGATCACTTTTGAGCAAAAGGCTGCACACACGCAATTCAAGTTGCTCTGATTGTCATTTAGAGTTACATTATAGGATTATTCAACAACAAGTCAAAATGTGCTCGTGAAAGGCAGAAAACAACACTTTGATAGTTTGATATAACTTGAGAACGAATGCAAAAAACAGTCCACTCTAAGAACAGGCCGCTTGGACACTTTCAGAACAGCTCTGTTAATGACTGAAAACAGCTCTCGAAGAGATTGTCAAAAGAGACTCTGAAAACGAAACGTTGATCACTTTTGAGCAAAAGGCTGCACACACGCAATTTAAGTTGCTCTGATTGTCATTTAGAGTTACATTATAGGATTATTCAACAACAAGTCAAAATGTGCTCGTGAAAGGCAGAAAACAACACTTTGATAGTTTGATATAACTTGAGAACGAATGCAAAAAACAGTCCACTCTAAGAACAGGCCGCTTGGACACTTTCAGAACAGCTCTGTTAATGACTGAAAACAGCTCTCGAAGAGATTGTCAAAAGAGACTCCGAAAACGAAACGTTGATCACTTTTGAGCAAAAGGCTGCACACACGCAATTCAAGTTGCTCTGATTGTCATTTAGAGTTACATTATAGGAGCATTCAGCAACAAGTCAAAATGTGCTCCAGAAAAGCAGAAAACAACACTGATAGAACTTGAGAACGAATGCAAAAAACAGTCCACTCTCAGAACAGGCCGCTTGGACACTTTCAGAACAGCTCTGTTAATGACTGAAAACAGCTCTCGAAGAGATTGTCAAAAGAGACTCTGAAAACGAAACGTTGATCACTTTTGAGCAAAAGGCTGCACACAAGCAATTCAAGTTGCTCTGATTGTCATTTAGAGTTACATTATAGGATTATTCAACAACAAGTCAAAATGTGCTCGTGAAAGGCAGAAAACAACACTTTGATAGTTTGATATAACTTGAGAACGAATGCAAAAAACACTCCACTCTAAGAACAGGCCGCTTGGACACTTTCAGAACAGCTCTGTTAATGACTGAAAACAGCTCTCGAAGAGATTGTCAAAAGAGACTCCGAAAACGAAACGTTGATCACTTTTGAGCAAAAGGCTGCACACACGCAATTCAAGTTGCTCTGATTGTCATTTAGAGTTACATTATAGGAGCATTCAGCAACAAGTCAAAATGTGCTCCAGAAAAGCAGAAAACAACACTGATAGAACTTGAGAACGAATGCAAAAAACAGTCCACTCTAAGAACAGGCCGCTTGGACACTTTCAGAACAGCTCTGTTAATGACTGAAAACAGCTCTCGAAGAGATTGTCAAAAGAGCAGGCACGCGGGAAGGTATTTTGACTGGGGGTGCTGAGGTGCTGTCTATATACGCTACAGGGAAAAAAATTGCCAGGGGAAAAAGTATAACGATTTCTCTCCCTCCCTCCCTCCCTCCCTCTCGCTGATTGCTCGTTCGCTCACACGCACACAGTGGCATAACGACGGGCCCCAATGCACGGGCAATAATAGTTAAGCACGCACGCACCCGCACACTACAAAGACGTAACGTTAAATATTTTACCAACAATGTGTTGGAATTTACAGTAATTTCCACTCAGCTCACAGTGTCCCACAATGTCCACAAACATGCTGTTGACCATTATTACAGACAGCACTCCATGTCGATTGTTATTGCCTCTAAACGGAAGCCCTTCGCTGCTGAAGAATCGGATGGATCTGAATATCAGTTCTAATACGTTTCTGGCCGTCTGTTGCTTTTTCTCAACAACGTCCGACAGTAGAGCATTAATGGGAGTGTTGTTAAGCTCAGCATCTTCTTCCAACTCCACTTCAATTGTTCTGGCTGATTTAGCATTTTTGCTAAAGAACTCAGAGATTCCCTAGCAAGATATGACCATGTGATCACTAACATTAAAACGAACAAACACATTTTTACATTTATTACAAAAAACACATTTATTTGTATTCCCAAAAGCAACAATAGTTATTATATTGTTTTAAATTATTGTTTGAATAATATTTTTCTTTTTTAAATTCAGGCAGGAGGAGCTCCTTCTGCCTGCCGCTAGGGGGTGCTGCAGCACCCTCAGCACCCCCCTTCCCGCGTCCCTGCAAAAGAGACTCTGAAAACGAAACGTTGATCACTTTTGAGCAAAAGGCTGCACACACGCAATTCAAGTTGCACTGATTGTCATTTAGAGTTACATTATAGGATTATTCAACAACAAGTCAAAATGTGCTCGTGAAAGGCAGAAAACAACACTTTGATAGTTTGATATAACTTGAGAACGAATGCAAAAAACAGTCCACTCTAAGAACAGGCCGCTTGGACACTTTCAGAACAGCTCTGTTAATGACTGAAAACAGCTCTCGAAGAGATTGTCAAAAGAGACTCCGAAAACGAAACGTTGACCACTTTTGAGCAAAAGGCTGCACACACGCAATTCAAGTTGCTCTGATTGTCATTTAGAGTTACATTATAGGATTATTCAACAACAAGTCAAAATGTGCTCGTGAAAGGCAGAAAACAACACTTTGATAGTTTGATATAACTTGAGAACGAATGCAAAAAACAGTCCACTCTAAGAACAGGCCGCTTGGACACTTTCAGAACAGCTCTGTTAATGACTGAAAACAGCTCTCGAAGAGATTGTCAAAAGAGACTCCGAAAACGAAACGTTGATCACTTTTGAGCAAAAGGCTGCACACACGCAATTCAAGTTGCTCTGATTGTCATTTAGAGTTACATTATAGGATTATTCAACAACAAGTCAAAATGTGCTCGTGAAAGGCAGAAAACAACACTTTGATAGTTTGATATAACTTGAGAACGAATGCAAAAAACAGTCCACTCTAAGAACAGGCCGCTTGGACACTTTCAGAACAGCTCTGTTAATGACTGAAAACAGCTCTCGAAGAGATTGTCAAAAGAGACTCTGAAAACGAAACGTTGATCACTTTTGAGCAAAAGGCTGCACACACGCAATTCAAGTTGCTCTGATTGTCATTTAGAGTTACATTATAGGATTATTCAACAACAAGTCAAAATGTGCTCGTGAAAGGCAGAAAACAACACTTTGATAGTTTGATATAACTTGAGAACGAATGCAAAAAACAGTCCACTCTAAGAACAGGCCGCTTGGACACTTTCAGAACAGCTCTGTTAATGACTGAAAACAGCTCTCGAAGAGATTGTCAAAAGAGACTCCGAAAACGAAACGTTGATCACTTTTGAGCAAAAGGCTGCACACACGCAATTCAAGTTGCTCTGATTGTCATTTAGAGTTACATTATAGGATTATTCAACAACAAGTCAAAATGTGCTCCAGAAAAGCAGAAAACAACACTGATAGAACTTGAGAACGAATGCAAAAAACAGTCCACTCTCAGAACAGGCCGCTTGGACACTTTCAGAACAGCTCTGTTAATGACTGAAAACAGCTCTCGAAGAGATTGTCAAAAGAGACTCTGAAAACGAAACGTTGATCACTTTTGAGCAAAAGGCTGCACACACGCAATTCAAGTTGCTCTGATTGTCATTTAGAGTTACATTATAGGATTATTCAACAACAAGTCAAAATGTGCTCGTGAAAGGCAGAAAACAACACTTTGATAGTTTGATATAACTTGAGAACGAATGCAAAAAACACTCCACTCTAAGAACAGGCCGCTTGGACACTTTCAGAACAGCTCTGTTAATGACTGAAAACAGCTCTCGAAGAGATTGTCAAAAGAGACTCCGAAAACGAAACGTTGATCACTTTTGAGCAAAAGGCTGCACACACGCAATTCAAGTTGCTCTGATTGTCATTTAGAGTTACATTATAGGAGCATTCAGCAACAAGTCAAAATGTGCTCCAGAAAAGCAGAAAACAACACTGATAGAACTTGAGAACGAATGCAAAAAACAGTCCACTCTAAGAACAGGCCGCTTGGACACTTTCAGAACAGCTCTGTTAATGACTGAAAACAGCTCTCGAAGAGATTGTCAAAAGAGCAGGCACGCGGGAAGGTATTTTGACTGGGGGTGCTGAGGTGCTGTCTATATACGCTACAGGGAAAAAAATTGCCAGGGGAAAAAGTATAACGATTTCTCTCCCTCCCTCCCTCCCTCCCTCTCGCTGATTGCTCGTTCGCTCACACGCACACAGTGGCATAACGACGGGCCCCAATGCACGGGCAATAATAGTTAAGCACGCACGCACCCGCACACTACAAAGACGTAACGTTAAATATTTTACCAACAATGTGTTGGAATTTACAGTAATTTCCACTCAGCTCACAGTGTCCCACAATGTCCACAAACATGCTGTTGACCATTATTACAGACAGCACTCCATGTCGATTGTTATTGCCTCTAAACGGAAGCCCTTCGCTGCTGAAGAATCGGATGGATCTGAATATCAGTTCTAATACGTTTCTGGCCGTCTGTTGCTTTTTCTCAACAACGTCCGACAGTAGAGCATTAATGGGAGTGTTGTTAAGCTCAGCATCTTCTTCCAACTCCACTTCAATTGTTCTGGCTGATTTAGCATTTTTGCTAAAGAACTCAGAGATTCCCTAGCAAGATATGACCATGTGATCACTAACATTAAAACGAACAAACACATTTTTACATTTATTACAAAAAACACATTTATTTGTATTCCCAAAAGCAACAATAGTTATTATATTGTTTTAAATTATTGTTTGAATAATATTTTTCTTTTTTAAATTCAGGCAGGAGGAGCTCCTTCTGCCTGCCGCTAGGGGGTGCTGCAGCACCCTCAGCACCCCCCTTCCCGCGTCCCTGCAAAAGAGACTCTGAAAACGAAACGTTGATCACTTTTGAGCAAAAGGCTGCACACACGCAATTCAAGTTGCACTGATTGTCATTTAGAGTTACATTATAGGATTATTCAACAACAAGTCAAAATGTGCTCGTGAAAGGCAGAAAACAACACTTTGATAGTTTGATATAACTTGAGAACGAATGCAAAAAACAGTCCACTCTAAGAACAGGCCGCTTGGACACTTTCAGAACAGCTCTGTTAATGACTGAAAACAGCTCTCGAAGAGATTGTCAAAAGAGACTCCGAAAACGAAACGTTGACCACTTTTGAGCAAAAGGCTGCACACACGCAATTCAAGTTGCTCTGATTGTCATTTAGAGTTACATTATAGGATTATTCAACAACAAGTCAAAATGTGCTCGTGAAAGGCAGAAAACAACACTTTGATAGTTTGATATAACTTGAGAACGAATGCAAAAAACAGTCCACTCTAAGAACAGGCCGCTTGGACACTTTCAGAACAGCTCTGTTAATGACTGAAAACAGCTCTCGAAGAGATTGTCAAAAGAGACTCCGAAAACGAAACGTTGATCACTTTTGAGCAAAAGGCTGCACACACGCAATTCAAGTTGCTCTGATTGTCATTTAGAGTTACATTATAGGATTATTCAACAACAAGTCAAAATGTGCTCGTGAAAGGCAGAAAACAACACTTTGATAGTTTGATATAACTTGAGAACGAATGCAAAAAACAGTCCACTCTAAGAACAGGCCGCTTGGACACTTTCAGAACAGCTCTGTTAATGACTGAAAACAGCTCTCGAAGAGATTGTCAAAAGAGACTCTGAAAACGAAACGTTGATCACTTTTGAGCAAAAGGCTGCACACACGCAATTCAAGTTGCTCTGATTGTCATTTAGAGTTACATTATAGGATTATTCAACAACAAGTCAAAATGTGCTCGTGAAAGGCAGAAAACAACACTTTGATAGTTTGATATAACTTGAGAACGAATGCAAAAAACAGTCCACTCTAAGAACAGGCCGCTTGGACACTTTCAGAACAGCTCTGTTAATGACTGAAAACAGCTCTCGAAGAGATTGTCAAAAGAGACTCCGAAAACGAAACGTTGATCACTTTTGAGCAAAAGGCTGCACACACGCAATTCAAGTTGCTCTGATTGTCATTTAGAGTTACATTATAGGATTATTCAACAACAAGTCAAAATGTGCTCCAGAAAAGCAGAAAACAACACTGATAGAACTTGAGAACGAATGCAAAAAACAGTCCACTCTCAGAACAGGCCGCTTGGACACTTTCAGAACAGCTCTGTTAATGACTGAAAACAGCTCTCGAAGAGATTGTCAAAAGAGACTCTGAAAACGAAACGTTGATCACTTTTGAGCAAAAGGCTGCACACACGCAATTCAAGTTGCTCTGATTGTCATTTAGAGTTACATTATAGGATTATTCAACAACAAGTCAAAATGTGCTCGTGAAAGGCAGAAAACAACACTTTGATAGTTTGATATAACTTGAGAACGAATGCAAAAAACAGTCCACTCTAAGAACAGGCCGCTTGGACACTTTCAGAACAGCTCTGTTAATGACTGAAAACAGCTCTCGAAGAGATTGTCAGAAGAGACTCCGAAAACGAAACGTTGATCACTTTTGAGCAAAAGGCTGCACACACGCAATTCAAGTTGCTCTGATTGTCATTTAGAGTTACATTATAGGATTATTCAACAACAAGTTAAAATGTGCTCGTGAAAGGCAGAAAACAACACTTTGATAGTTTGATATAAATTGAGAACGAATGCAAAAAACAGTCCACTCTAAGAACAGGCCGCTTGGACACTTTCAGAACAGCTCTGTTAATGACTGAAAACAGCTCTCGAAGAGATTGTCAAAAGAGACTCCGAAAACGAAACGTTGATCACTTTTGAGCAAAATGCTGCACACACGCAATTCAAGTTGCTCTGATTGTCATTTAGAGTTACATTATAGGATTATTCAACAACAAGTCAAAATGTGCTCGTGAAAGGCAGAAAACAACACTTTGATAGTTTGATATAACTTGAGAACGAATGCAAAAAACAGTCCACTCTAAGAATAGGCCGCTTGGACACTTTCAGAACAGCTCTGTTAATGACTGAAAACAGCTCTCGAAGAGATTGTCAAAAGAGACTCCGAAAACGAAACGTTGATCACTTTTGAGCAAAAGGCTGCACACACGCAATTCAAGTTGCTCTGATTGTCATTTAGAGTTACATTATAGGATTATTCAACAACAAGTCAAAATGTGCTCGTGAAAGGCAGAAAACAACACTTTGATAGTTTGATATAACTTGAGAACGAATGCAAAAAACAGTCCACTCTAAGAACAGGCCGCTTGGACACTTTCAGAACAGCTCTGTTAATGACTGAAAACAGCTCTCGAAGAGATTGTCAAAAGAGACTCTGAAAACGAAACGTTGATCACTTTTGAGCAAAAGGCTGCACACACGCAATTTAAGTTGCTCTGATTGTCATTTAGAGTTACATTATAGGATTATTCAACAACAAGTCAAAATGTGCTCGTGAAAGGCAGAAAACAACACTTTGATAGTTTGATATAACTTGAGAACGAATGCAAAAAACAGTCCACTCTAAGAACAGGCCGCTTGGACACTTTCAGAACAGCTCTGTTAATGACTGAAAACAGCTCTCGAAGAGATTGTCAAAAGAGACTCCGAAAACGAAACGTTGATCACTTTTGAGCAAAAGGCTGCACACACGCAATTCAAGTTGCTCTGATTGTCATTTAGAGTTACATTATAGGAGCATTCAGCAACAAGTCAAAATGTGCTCCAGAAAAGCAGAAAACAACACTGATAGAACTTGAGAACGAATGCAAAAAACAGTCCACTCTCAGAACAGGCCGCTTGGACACTTTCAGAACAGCTCTGTTAATGACTGAAAACAGCTCTCGAAGAGATTGTCAAAAGAGACTCTGAAAACGAAACGTTGATCACTTTTGAGCAAAAGGCTGCACACAAGCAATTCAAGTTGCTCTGATTGTCATTTAGAGTTACAATATAGGATTATTCAACAACAAGTCAAAATGTGCTCGTGAAAGGCAGAAAACAACACTTTGATAGTTTGATATAACTTGAGAACGAATGCAAAAAACACTCCACTCTAAGAACAGGCCGCTTGGACACTTTCAGAACAGCTCTGTTAATGACTGAAAACAGCTCTCGAAGAGATTGTCAAAAGAGACTCCGAAAACGAAACGTTGATCACTTTTGAGCAAAAGGCTGCACACACGCAATTCAAGTTGCTCTGATTGTCATTTAGAGTTACATTATAGGAGCATTCAGCAACAAGTCAAAATGTGCTCCAGAAAAGCAGAAAACAACACTGATAGAACTTGAGAACGAATGCAAAAAACAGTCCACTCTAAGAACAGGCCGCTTGGACACTTTCAGAACAGCTCTGTTAATGACTGAAAACAGCTCTCGAAGAGATTGTCAAAAGAGACTCCGAAAACGAAACGTTGACCACTTTTGAGCAAAAGGCTGCACACACGCAATTCAAGTTGCTCTGATTGTCATTTAGAGTTACATTATAGGATTATTCAACAACAAGTCAAAATGTGCTCGTGAAAGGCAGAAAACAACACTTTGATAGTTTGATATAACTTGAGAACGAATGCAAAAAACAGTCCACTCTAAGAACAGGCCGCTTGGACACTTTCAGAACAGCTCTGTTAATGACTGAAAACAGCTCTCGAAGAGATTGTCAAAAGAGACTCCGAAAACGAAACGTTGATCACTTTTGAGCAAAAGGCTGCACACACGCAATTCAAGTTGCTCTGATTGTCATTTAGAGTTACATTATAGGATTATTCAACAACAAGTCAAAATGTGCTCGTGAAAGGCAGAAAACAACACTTTGATAGTTTGATATAACTTGAGAACGAATGCAAAAAACAGTCCACTCTAAGAACAGGCCGCTTGGACACTTTCAGAACAGCTCTGTTAATGACTGAAAACAGCTCTCGAAGAGATTGTCAAAAGAGACTCTGAAAACGAAACGTTGATCACTTTTGAGCAAAAGGCTGCACACACGCAATTCAAGTTGCTCTGATTGTCATTTAGAGTTACATTATAGGATTATTCAACAACAAGTCAAAATGTGCTCGTGAAAGGCAGAAAACAACACTTTGATAGTTTGATATAACTTGAGAACGAATGCAAAAAACAGTCCACTCTAAGAACAGGCCGCTTGGACACTTTCAGAACAGCTCTGTTAATGACTGAAAACAGCTCTCGAAGAGATTGTCAAAAGAGACTCCGAAAACGAAACGTTGATCACTTTTGAGCAAAAGGCTGCACACACGCAATTCAAGTTGCTCTGATTGTCATTTAGAGTTACATTATAGGATTATTCAACAACAAGTCAAAATGTGCTCCAGAAAAGCAGAAAACAACACTGATAGAACTTGAGAACGAATGCAAAAAACAGTCCACTCTCAGAACAGGCCGCTTGGACACTTTCAGAACAGCTCTGTTAATGACTGAAAACAGCTCTCGAAGAGATTGTCAAAAGAGACTCTGAAAACGAAACGTTGATCACTTTTGAGCAAAAGGCTGCACACACGCAATTCAAGTTGCTCTGATTGTCATTTAGAGTTACATTATAGGATTATTCAACAACAAGTCAAAATGTGCTCGTGAAAGGCAGAAAACAACACTTTGATAGTTTGATATAACTTGAGAACGAATGCAAAAAACACTCCACTCTAAGAACAGGCCGCTTGGACACTTTCAGAACAGCTCTGTTAATGACTGAAAACAGCTCTCGAAGAGATTGTCAAAAGAGACTCCGAAAACTAAACGTTGATCACTTTTGAGCAAAAGGCTGCACACACGCAATTCAAGTTGCTCTGATTGTCATTTAAAGTTACATTATAGGATTATTCAACAACAAGTTAAAATGTGCTCGTGAAAGGCAGAAAACAACACTTTGATAGTTTGATATAACTTGAGAACGAATGCAAAAAACAGTCCACTCTAAGAACAGGCCGCTTGGACACTTTCAGAACAGCTCTGTTAATGACTGAAAACAGCTCTCGAAGAGATTGTCAAAAGAGACTCCGAAAACGAAACGTTGATCACTTTTGAGCAAAAGGCTGCACACACGCAATTCAAGTTGCTCTGATTGTCATTTAGAGTTACATTATAGGATTATTCAACAACAAGTCAAAATGTGCTCGTGAAAGGCAGAAAACAACACTTTGATAGTTTGATATAACTTGAGAACGAATGCAAAAAACAGTCCACTCTAAGAACAGGCCGCTTGGACACTTTCAGAACAGCTCTGTTAATGACTGAAAACAGCTCTCGAAGAGATTGTCAAAAGAGACTCCGAAAACGAAACGTTGATCACTTTTGAGCAAAAGGCTGCACACACGCAATTCAAGTTGCTCTGATTGTCATTTAGAGTTACATTATAGGATTATTCAACAACAAGTCAAAATGTGCTCGTGAAAGGCAGAAAACAACACTTTGATAGTTTGATATAACTTGAGAACGAATGCAAAAAACAGTCCACTCTAAGAACAGGCCGCTTGGACACTTTCAGAACAGCTCTGTTAATGACTGAAAACAGCTCTCGAAGAGATTGTCAAAAGAGACTCCGAAAACGAAACGTTGACCACTTTTGAGCAAAAGGCTGCACACACGCAATTCAAGTTGCTCTGATTGTCATTTAGAGTTACATTATAGGATTATTCAACAACAAGTCAAAATGTGCTCGTGAAAGGCAGAAAACAACACTTTGATAGTTTGATATAACTTGAGAACGAATGCAAAAAACAGTCCACTCTAAGAACAGGCCGCTTGGACACTTTCAGAACAGCTCTGTTAATGACTGAAAACAGCTCTCGAAGAGATTGTCAAAAGAGACTCCGAAAACGAAACGTTGATCACTTTTGAGCAAAAGGCTGCACACACGCAATTCAAGTTGCTCTGATTGTCATTTAGAGTTACATTATAGGATTATTCAACAACAAGTCAAAATGTGCTCGTGAAAGGCAGAAAACAACACTTTGATAGTTTGATATAACTTGAGAACGAATGCAAAAAACAGTCCACTCTAAGAACAGGCCGCTTGGACACTTTCAGAACAGCTCTGTTAATGACTGAAAACAGCTCTCGAAGAGATTGTCAAAAGAGACTCTGAAAACGAAACGTTGATCACTTTTGAGCAAAAGGCTGCACACACGCAATTCAAGTTGCTCTGATTGTCATTTAGAGTTACATTATAGGATTATTCAACAACAAGTCAAAATGTGCTCGTGAAAGGCAGAAAACAACACTTTGATAGTTTGATATAACTTGAGAACGAATGCAAAAAACAGTCCACTCTAAGAACAGGCCGCTTGGACACTTTCAGAACAGCTCTGTTAATGACTGAAAACAGCTCTCGAAGAGATTGTCAAAAGAGACTCCGAAAACGAAACGTTGATCACTTTTGAGCAAAAGGCTGCACACACGCAATTCAAGTTGCTCTGATTGTCATTTAGAGTTACATTATAGGATTATTCAACAACAAGTCAAAATGTGCTCCAGAAAAGCAGAAAACAACACTGATAGAACTTGAGAACGAATGCAAAAAACAGTCCACTCTCAGAACAGGCCGCTTGGACACTTTCAGAACAGCTCTGTTAATGACTGAAAACAGCTCTCGAAGAGATTGTCAAAAGAGACTCTGAAAACGAAACGTTGATCACTTTTGAGCAAAAGGCTGCACACACGCAATTCAAGTTGCTCTGATTGTCATTTAGAGTTACATTATAGGATTATTCAACAACAAGTCAAAATGTGCTCGTGAAAGGCAGAAAACAACACTTTGATAGTTTGATATAACTTGAGAACGAATGCAAAAAACACTCCACTCTAAGAACAGGCCGCTTGGACACTTTCAGAACAGCTCTGTTAATGACTGAAAACAGCTCTCGAAGAGATTGTCAAAAGAGACTCCGAAAACGAAACGTTGATCACTTTTGAGCAAAAGGCTGCACACACGCAATTCAAGTTGCTCTGATTGTCATTTAAAGTTACATTATAGGATTATTCAACAACAAGTTAAAATGTGCTCGTGAAAGGCAGAAAACAACACTTTGATAGTTTGATATAACTTGAGAACGAATGCAAAAAACAGTCCACTCTAAGAACAGGCCGCTTGGACACTTTCAGAACAGCTCTGTTAATGACTGAAAACAGCTCTCGAAGAGATTGTCAAAAGAGACTCCGAAAACGAAACGTTGATCACTTTTGAGCAAAAGGCTGCACACACGCAATTCAAGTTGCTCTGATTGTCATTTAGAGTTACATTATAGGATTATTCAACAACAAGTCAAAATGTGCTCGTGAAAGGCAGAAAACAACACTTTGATAGTTTGATATAACTTGAGAACGAATGCAAAAAACAGTCCACTATAAGAACAGGCCGCTTGGACACTTTCAGAACAGCTCTGTTAATGACTGAAAACAGCTCTCGAAGAGATTGTCAAAAGAGACTCCGAAAACGAAACGTTGATCACTTTTGAGCAAAAGGCTGCACACACGCAATTCAAGTTGCTCTGATTGTCATTTAGAGTTACATTATAGGATTATTCAACAACAAGTCAAAATGTGCTCGTGAAAGGCAGAAAACAACACTTTGATAGTTTGATATAACTTGAGAACGAATGCAAAAAACAGTCCACTCTAAGAACAGGCCGCTTTGGACACTTTCAGAACAGCTCTGTTAATGACTGAAAACAGCTCTCGAAGAGATTGTCAAAAGAGACTCCGAAAACGAAACGTTGATCACTTTTGAGCAAAAGGCTGCATACACGCAATTCAAGTTGCTCTGATTGTCATTTAGAGTTACATTATAGGAGCATTCAGCAACAAGTCAAAATGTGCTCCAGAAAAGCAGAAAACAACACTGATAGAACTTGAGAACGAATGCAAAAAACAGTCCACTCTAAGAACAGGCCGCTTGGACACTTTCAGAACAGCTCTGTTAATGACTGAAAACAGCTCTCGAAGAGATTGTCAAAAGAGACTCTGAAAACGAAACGTTGATCACTTTTGAGCAAAAGGCTGCACACACGCAATTCAAGTTGCACTGATTGTCATTTAGAGTTACATTATAGGATTATTCAACAACAAGTCAAAATGTGCTTGTGAAAGGCAGAAAACAACACTTTGATAGTTTGATATAACTTGAGAACGAATGCAAAAAACAGTCCACTCTAAGAACAGGCCGCTTGGACACTTTCAGAACAGCTCTGTTAATGACTGAAAACAGCTCTCGAAGAGATTGTCAAAAGAGACTCCGAAAACGAAACGTTGACCACTTTTGAGCAAAAGGCTGCACACACGCAATTCAAGTTGCTCTGATTGTCATTTAGAGTTACATTATAGGATTATTCAACAACAAGTCAAAATGTGCTCGTGAAAGGCAGAAAACAACACTTTGATAGTTTGATATAACTTGAGAACGAATGCAAAAAACAGTCCACTCTAAGAACAGGCCGCTTGGACACTTTCAGAACAGCTCTGTTAATGACTGAAAACAGCTCTCGAAGAGATTGTCAAAAGAGACTCCGAAAACGAAACGTTGATCACTTTTGAGCAAAAGGCTGCACACACGCAATTCAAGTTGCTCTGATTGTCATTTAGAGTTACATTATAGGATTATTCAACAGCAAGTCAAAATGTGCTCGTGAAAGGCAGAAAACAACACTTTGATAGTTTGATATAACTTGAGAACGAATGCAAAAAACAGTCCACTCTAAGAACAGGCCGCTTGGACACTTTCAGAACAGCTCTGTTAATGACTGAAAACAGCTCTCGAAGAGATTGTCAAAAGAGACTCTGAAAACGAAACGTTGATCACTTTTGAGCAAAAGGCTGCACACACGCAATTCAAGTTGCACTGATTGTCATTTAGAGTTACATTATAGGATTATTCAACAACAAGTCAAAATGTGCTCGTGAAAGGCAGAAAACAACACTTTGATAGTTTGATATAACTTGAGAACGAATGCAAAAAACAGTCCACTCTAAGAACAGGCCGCTTGGACACTTTCAGAACAGCTCTGTTAATGACTGAAAACAGCTCTCGAAGAGATTGTCAAAAGAGACTCCGAAAACGAAACGTTGATCACTTTTGAGCAAAAGGCTGCACACACGCAATTCAAGTTGCTCTGATTGTCATTTAGAGTTACATTATAGGATTATTCAACAACAAGTCAAAATGTGCTCGTGAAAGGCAGAAAACAACACTTTGATAGTTTGATATAACTTGAGAACGAATGCAAAAAACAGTCCACTCTAAGAACAGGCCGCTTGGACACTTTCAGAACAGCTCTGTTAATGACTGAAAACAGCTCTCGAAGAGATTGTCAAAAGAGACTCCGAAAACGAAACGTTGATCACTTTTGAGCAAAAGGCTGCACACACGCAATTCAAGTTGCTCTGATTGTCATTTAGAGTTACATTATAGGATTATTCAACAACAAGTCAAAATGTGCTCGTGAAAGGCAGAAAACAACACTTTGATAGTTTGATATAACTTGAGAACGAATGCAAAAAACAGTCCACTCTAAGAACAGGCCGCTTGGACACTTTCAGAACAGCTCTGTTAATGACTGAAAACAGCTCTCGAAGAGATTGTCAAAAGAGACTCCGAAAACGAAACGTTGATCACTTTTGAGCAAAAGGCTGCACACACGCAATTCAAGTTGCTCTGATTGTCATTTAGAGTTACATTATAGGATTATTCAACAACAAGTCAAAATGTGCTCGTGAAAGGCAGAAAACAACACTTTGATAGTTTGATATAACTTGAGAACGAATGCAAAAAACAGTCCACTCTAAGAACAGGCCGCTTGGACACTTTCAGAACAGCTCTGTTAATGACTGAAAACAGCTCTCGAAGAGATTGTCAAAAGAGACTCCGAAAACGAAACGTTGATCACTTTTGAGCAAAAGGCTGCACACACGCAATTCAAGTTGCTCTGATTGTCATTTAGAGTTACATTATAGGATTATTCAACAACAAGTCAAAATGTGCTCGTGAAAGGCAGAAAACAACACTTTGATAGTTTGATATAACTTGAGAACGAATGCAAAAAACAGTCCACTCTAAGAACAGGCCGCTTGGACACTTTCAGAACAGCTCTGTTAATGACTGAAAACAGCTCTCGAAGAGATTGTCAAAAGAGACTCCGAAAACGAAACGTTGATCACTTTTGAGCAAAAGGCTGCACACACGCAATTCAAGTTGCTCTGATTGTCATTTAGAGTTACATTATAGGATTATTCAACAACAAGTCAAAATGTGCTCGTGAAAGGCAGAAAACAACACTTTGATAGTTTGATATAACTTGAGAACGAATGCAAAAAACAGTCCACTCTAAGAACAGGCCGCTTGGACACTTTCAGAACAGCTCTGTTAATGACTGAAAACAGCTCTCGAAGAGATTGTCAAAAGAGACTCCGAAAACGAAACGTTGATCACTTTTGAGCAAAAGGCTGCACACACGCAATTCAAGTTGCTCTGATTGTCATTTAGAGTTACATTATAGGATTATTCAACAACAAGTCAAAATGTGCTCGTGAAAGGCAGAAAACAACACTTTGATAGTTTGATATAACTTGAGAACGAATGCAAAAAACAGTCCACTCTAAGAACAGGCCGCTTTGGACACTTTCAGAACAGCTCTGTTAATGACTGAAAACAGCTCTCGAAGAGATTGTCAAAAGAGACTCCGAAAACGAAACGTTGATCACTTTTGAGCAAAAGGCTGCACACACGCAATTCAAGTTGCTCTGATTGTCATTTAGAGTTACATTATAGGATTATTCAACAACAAGTCAAAATGTGCTCGTGAAAGGCAGAAAACAACACTTTGATAGTTTGATATAACTTGAGAACGAATGCAAAAAACAGTCCACTCTAAGAACAGGCCGCTTGGACACTTTCAGAACAGCTCTGTTAATGACTGAAAACAGCTCTCGAAGAGATTGTCAAAAGAGACTCCGAAAACGAAACGTTGATCACTTTTGAGCAAAAGGCTGCACACACGCAATTCAAGTTGCTCTGATTGTCATTTAGAGTTACATTATAGGATTATTCAACAACAAGTCAAAATGTGCTCGTGAAAGGCAGAAAACAACACTTTGATAGTTTGATATAACTTGAGAACGAATGCAAAAAACAGTCCACTCTAAGAATAGGCCGCTTGGACACTTTCAGAACAGCTCTGTTAATGACTGAAAACAGCTCTCGAAGAGATTGTCAAAAGAGACTCCGAAAACGAAACGTTGATCACTTTTGAGCAAAAGGCTGCACACACGCAATTCAAGTTGCTCTGATTGTCATTTAGAGTTACATTATAGGATTATTCAACAACAAGTCAAAATGTGCTCGTGAAAGGCAGAAAACAACACTTTGATAGTTTGATATAACTTGAGAACGAATGCAAAAAACAGTCCACTCTCAGAACAGGCCGCTTGGACACTTTCAGAACAGCTCTGTTAATGACTGAAAACAGCTCTCGAAGAGATTGTCAAAAGAGACTCTGAAAACGAAACGTTGATCACTTTTGAGCAAAAGGCTGCACACACGCAATTCAAGTTGCTCTGATTGTCATTTAGAGTTACATTATAGGAGCATTCAACAACAAGTCAAAATGTGCTCGAGAAAGGCAGAAAACAACACTTTGATAGTTTGATATCACTTGAGAACGAATGCAAAAAACAGTCCACTCTAAGAACAGGCCGCTTGGACACTTTCAGAACAGCTCTGTTAATGACTGAAAACAGCTCTCGAAGAGATTGTCAAAAGAGACTCCGAAAACGAAACGTTGATCACTTTTGAGCAAAAGGCTGCACACACGCAATTCAAGTTGCTCTGATTGTCATTTAGAGTTACATTATAGGAGCATTCAGCAACAAGTCAAAATGTGCTCCAGAAAAGCAGAAAACAACACTGATAGAACTTGAGAACGAATGCAAAAAACAGTCCACTCTCAGAACAGGCCGCTTGGACACTTTCAGAACAGCTCTGTTAATGACTGAAAACAGCTCTCGAAGAGATTGTCAAAAGAGACTCTGAAAACGAAACGTTGATCACTTTTGAGCAAAAGGCTGCACACACGCAATTCAAGTTGCTCTGATTGTAACTTAGAGTTACATTATAGGAGCATTCAGCAACAAGTCAAAATGTGCTCCAGAAAAGCATAAAACAACACTGATAGAACTTGAGAACGAATGCAAAAAACAGTCCACTCTCAGAACAGGCCGCTTGGACACTTTCAGAACAGCTCTGTTAGTGACTGAAAACAGCTCTCGAAGAGATTGTCAAAAGAGACTCTGAAAACGAAACGTTGATCAATTTTGAGCAAATGGCTGCACACACGCAATTCAAGTTGCTCTGATTGTCATTTAGAGTTACATTATAGGAGCATTCAACAACAAGTCAAAATGTGCTCGAGAAAGGCAGAAAACAACACTTTGATATAACTTGAGAACGAATGCAAAAAACAGTCCACTCTCAGAACAGGCTGCTTGGACACTTTCAGAACAGCTCTGTTAATGACTGAAATCAGCTCTTTAAGAGATTGTCAAAAGAGACTCTGAAAACGAAACATTGATAACTTTTGAGCAAAAGGCTGCACACACGTAATTCAACATACTCTGATTGTCATTTAGAGTTACATTATAGGAGCATTCAACAACAAGTCAAAATGTGCTCCAGAAAGGCATAAAACAACACTTTGATAGTTTGATATAACTTGAGAACGAATGCAAAAAACAGTCCACTCTAAGAACAGGCCGCTTGGACACTTTCAGAACAGCTCTGTTAATGACTGAAAACAGCTCTCGAAGAGATTGTCAAAAGAGACTCCGAAAACGAAACGTTGATCACTTTTGAGCAAAAGGCTGCACACACGCAATTCAAGTTGCTCTGATTGTCATTTAGAGTTACATTATAGGAGCATTCAGCAACAAGTCAAAATGTGCTCCAGAAAAGCAGAAAACAACACTGATAGAACTTGAGAACGAATGCAAAAAACAGTCCACTCTCAGAACAGGCCGCTTGGACACTTTCAGAACAGCTCTGTTAATGACTGAAAACAGCTCTCGAAGAGATTGTCAAAAGAGACTCTGAAAACGAAACGTTGATCACTTTTGAGCAAAAGGCTGCACACACGCAATTCAAGTTGCTCTGATTGTCATTTAGAGTTACATTATAGGATTATTCAACAACAAGTCAAAATGTGCTCGTGAAAGGCAGAAAACAACACTTTGATAGTTTGATATAACTTGAGAACGAATGCAAAAAACAGTCCACTCTAAGAACAGGCCGCTTGGACACTTTCAGAACAGCTCTGTTAATGACTGAAAACAGCTCTCGAAGAGATTGTCAAAAGAGACTCCGAAAACGAAACGTTGATCACTTTTGAGCAAAAGGCTGCACACACGCAATTCAAGTTGCTCTGATTGTCATTTAGAGTTACATTATAGGATTATTCAACAACAAGTCAAAATGTGCTCGTGAAAGGCAGAAAACAACACTTTGATAGTTTGATATAACTTGAGAACGAATGCAAAAAACAGTCCACTCTAAGAACAGGCCGCTTGGACACTTTCAGAACAGCTCTGTTAATGACTGAAAACAGCTCTCGAAGAGATTGTCAAAAGAGACTCCGAAAACGAAACGTTGATCACTTTTGAGCAAAAGGCTGCACACACGCAATTCAAGTTGCTCTGATTGTCATTTAGAGTTACATTATAGGATTATTCAACAACAAGTCAAAATGTGCTCGTGAAAGGCAGAAAACAACACTTTGATAGTTTGATATAACTTGAGAACGAATGCAAAAAACAGTCCACTCTAAGAACAGGCCGCTTTGGACACTTTCAGAACAGCTCTGTTAATGACTGAAAACAGCTCTCGAAGAGATTGTCAAAAGAGACTCCGAAAACGAAACGTTGATCACTTTTGAGCAAAAGGCTGCACACACGCAATTCAAGTTGCTCTGATTGTCATTTAGAGTTACATTATAGGATTATTCAACAACAAGTCAAAATGTGCTCGTGAAAGGCAGAAAACAACACTTTGATAGTTTGATATAACTTGAGAACGAATGCAAAAAACAGTCCACTCTAAGAACAGGCCGCTTGGACACTTTCAGAACAGCTCTGTTAATGACTGAAAACAGCTCTCGAAGAGATTGTCAAAAGAGACTCCGAAAACGAAACGTTGATCACTTTTGAGCAAAAGGCTGCACACACGCAATTCAAGTTGCTCTGATTGTCATTTAGAGTTACATTATAGGATTATTCAACAACAAGTCAAAATGTGCTCGTGAAAGGCAGAAAACAACACTTTGATAGTTTGATATAACTTGAGAACGAATGCAAAAAACAGTCCACTCTAAGAACAGGCCGCTTGGACACTTTCAGAACAGCTCTGTTAATGACTGAAAACAGCTCTCGAAGAGATTGTCAAAAGAGACTCCGAAAACGAAACGTTGATCACTTTTGAGCAAAAGGCTGCACACACGCAATTCAAGTTGCTCTGATTGTCATTTAGAGTTACATTATAGGATTATTCAACAACAAGTCAAAATGTGCTCGTGAAAGGCAGAAAACAACACTTTGATAGTTTGATATAACTTGAGAACGAATGCAAAAAACAGTCCACTCTCAGAACAGGCCGCTTGGACACTTTCAGAACAGCTCTGTTAATGACTGAAAACAGCTCTCGAAGAGATTGTCAAAAGAGACTCTGAAAACGAAACGTTGATCACTTTTGAGCAAAAGGCTGCACACACGCAATTCAAGTTGCTCTGATTGTCATTTAGAGTTACATTATAGGAGCATTCAACAACAAGTCAAAATGTGCTCGAGAAAGGCAGAAAACAACACTTTGATAGTTTGATATCACTTGAGAACGAATGCAAAAAACAGTCCACTCTAAGAACAGGCCGCTTGGACACTTTCAGAACAGCTCTGTTAATGACTGAAAACAGCTCTCGAAGAGATTGTCAAAAGAGACTCCGAAAACGAAACGTTGATCACTTTTGAGCAAAAGGCTGCACACACGCAATTCAAGTTGCTCTGATTGTCATTTAGAGTTACATTATAGGAGCATTCAGCAACAAGTCAAAATGTGCTCCAGAAAAGCAGAAAACAACACTGATAGAACTTGAGAACGAATGCAAAAAACAGTCCACTCTCAGAACAGGCCGCTTGGACACTTTCAGAACAGCTCTGTTAGTGACTGAAAACAGCTCTCGAAGAGATTGTCAAAAGAGACTCTGAAAACGAAACGTTGATCAATTTTGAGCAAATGGCTGCACACACGCAATTCAAGTTGCTCTGATTGTCATTTAGAGTTACATTATAGGAGCATTCAACAACAAGTCAAAATGTGCTCGAGAAAGGCAGAAAACAACACTTTGATATAACTTGAGAACGAATGCAAAAAACAGTCCACTCTCAGAACAGGCTGCTTGGACACTTTCAGAACAGCTCTGTTAATGACTGAAATCAGCTCTTTAAGAGATTGTCAAAAGAGACTCTGAAAACGAAACATTGATAACTTTTGAGCAAAAGGCTGCACACACGTAATTCAACATACTCTGATTGTCATTTAGAGTTACATTATAGGAGCATTCAACAACAAGTCAAAATGTGCTCCAGAAAGGCATAAAACAACACTTTGATAGTTTGATATAACTTGAGAACGAATGCAAAAAACAGTCCACTCTAAGAACAGGCCGCTTGGACACTTTCAGAACAGCTCTGTTAATGACTGAAAACAGCTCTCGAAGAGATTGTCAAAAGAGACTCCGAAAACGAAACGTTGATCACTTTTGAGCAAAAGGCTGCACACACGCAATTCAAGTTGCTCTGATTGTCATTTAGAGTTACATTATAGGAGCATTCAGCAACAAGTCAAAATGTGCTCCAGAAAAGCAGAAAACAACACTGATAGAACTTGAGAACGAATGCAAAAAACAGTCCACTCTCAGAACAGGCCGCTTGGACACTTTCAGAACAGCTCTGTTAATGACTGAAAACAGCTCTCGAAGAGATTGTCAAAAGAGACTCTGAAAACGAAACGTTGATCACTTTTGAGCAAAAGGCTTGCACACACGCAATTCAAGTTGCTCTGATTGTCATTTAGAGTTACATTATAGGAGCATTCAACAACAAGTCAAAATGTGCTCGAGAAAGGCAGAAAACAACACTTTGATATAACTTGAGAACGAATGCAAAAAACAGTCCACTCTCAGAACAGGCTGCTTGGATACTTTCAGAACAGCTCTGTTAATGACTGAAATCAGCTCTTTAAGAGATTGTCAAAAGAGACTCTGAAAACGAAACATTGATAACTTTTGAGCAAAAGGCTGCACACACGTAATTCAACATACTCTGATTGTCATTTAGAGTTACATTATAGGAGCATTCAACAACAAGTCAAAATGTGCTCCAGAAAGGCAGAAAACAACACTTTGATAGTTTGATATAACTTGAGAACGAATGCAAAAAACAGTCCACTCTAAGAACAGGCCGCTTGGACACTTTCAGAACAGCTCTGTTAATGACTGAAAACAGCTCTCGAAGAGATTGTCAAAAGAGACTCCGAAAACGAAACGTTGATCACTTTTGAGCAAAAGGCTGCACACACGCAATTCAAGTTGCTCTGATTGTCATTTAGAGTTACATTATAGGAGCATTCAGCAACAAGTTAAAATGTGCTCCAGAAAAGCAGAAAACAACACTGATAGAACTTGAGAACGAATGCAAAAAACAGTCCACTCTCAGAACAGGCCGCTTGGACACTTTCAGAACAGCTCTGTTAATGACTGAAAACAGCTCTCGAAGAGATTGTCAAAAGAGACTCCGAAAACGAAACGTTGATCACTTTTGAGCAAAAGGCTGCACACACGCAATTCAAGTTGCTCTGATTGTCATTTAGAGTTACATTATAGGAGCATTCAGCAACAAGTCAAAATGTGCTCCAGAAAAGCAGAAAACAACACTGATAGAACTTGAGAACGAATGCAAAAAACAGTCCACTCTCAGAACAGGCCGCTTGGACACTTTCAGAACAGCTCTGTTAGTGACTGAAAACAGCTCTCGAAGAGATTGTCAAAAGAGACTCTGAAAACGAAACGTTGATCACTTTTGAGCAAAAGGCTGCACACACGCAATTCAAGTTGCTCTGATTGTCATTTAGAGTTACATTATAGGAGCATTCAACAACAAGTCAAAATGTGCTCGAGAAAGGCAGAAAACAACACTTTGATAGTTTGATATAACTTGAGAACGAATGCAAAAAACAGTCCACTCTAAGAACAGGCTGCTTGGACACTTTCAGAACAGCTCTTATAATGACTGAAAACAGCTCTCGAAGAGATTGTCAAAAGAGACTCCGAAAACGAAACGTTGATCACTTTTGAGCAAAAGGCTGCACACACGCAATTCAAGTTGCTCTGATTGTCATTTAGAGTTACATTATAGGATTATTCAACAACAAGTCAAAATGTGCTCGTGAAAGGCAGAAAACAACACTTTGATAGTTTGATATAACTTGAGAACGAATGCAAAAAACAGTCCACTCTAAGAACAGGCCGCTTGGACACTTTCAGAACAGCTCTGTTAATGACTGAAAACAGCTCTCGAAGAGATTGTCAAAAGAGACTCCGAAAACGAAACGTTGATCACTTTTGAGCAAAAGGCTGCACACACGCAATTCAAGTTGCTCTGATTGTCATTTAGAGTTACATTATAGGATTATTCAACAACAAGTCAAAATGTGCTCGTGAAAGGCAGAAAACAACACTTTGATAGTTTGATATAACTTGAGAACGAATGCAAAAAACAGTCCACTCTAAGAACAGGCCGCTTGGACACTTTCAGAACAGCTCTGTTAATGACTGAAAACAGCTCTCGAAGAGATTGTCAAAAGAGACTCCGAAAACGAAACGTTGATCACTTTTGAGCAAAAGGCTGCACACACGCAATTCAAGTTGCTCTGATTGTCATTTAGAGTTACATTATAGGAGCATTCAGCAACAAGTCAAAATGTGCTCCAGAAAAGCAGAAAACAACACTGATAGAACTTGAGAACGAATGCAAAAAACAGTCCACTCTCAGAACGCCGCTTGGACACTTTCAGAACAGCTCTGTTAATGACTGAAAACAGCTCTCGGAGAGATTGTCAAAAGAGACTCCGAAAACGAAACGTTGATCACTTTTGAGCAAAAGGCTGCACACACGCAATTCAAGTTGCTCTGATTGTCATTTAGAGTTACATTATAGGATTATTCAACAACAAGTCAAAATGTGCTCGTGAAAGGCAGAAAACACCACTTTGATAGTTTGATATAACTTGAGAACGAATGCAAAAAACAGTCCACTCTAAGAACAGGCCGCTTGGACACTTTCAGAACAGCTCTGTTAATGACTGAAAACAGCTCTTGAAGAGATTGTCAAAAGAGACTCCGAAAACGAAACGTTGATCACTTTTGAGCAAAAGGCTGCACACACGCAATTCAAGTTGCTCTGATTGTCATTTAGAGTTACATTATAGGAGCATTCAGCAACAAGTCAAAATGTGCTCCAGAAAAGCAGAAAACAACACTGATAGAACTTGAGAACGAATGCAAAAAACAGTCCACTCTAAGAAGAGGCCGCTTGGACACTTTCAGAACAGCTCTGTTAATGACTGAAAACAGCTCTCGAAGAGATTGTCAAAAGAGACTCTGAAAACGAAACGTTGATCACTTTTGAGCAAAAGGCTGTGTCGTATATTTCTGTAGTATGTATGATCTATGTATGAATATGTAGTATATTTTAAACACACACACATACCAGGGCATGCAAGGACATGATGCCCTCTAACAATGAGGGTTCTATGGCAACCAGATGACCAACAGGGACCTCTGGGGGTTGGGCAAAGACACACATACACGCTGGCCCCTCCCCTCTGGAACGAAACGGGGAGAGGGAGAGAGAGCGTTCTCTTTCCAGCCCAGGTCCACGGGGAACAGACGTAATGTATATATCTGCCTGTAACTGATTAAATTGTCTTAAACTCAATATCTATTCTTTGATTCGTAGCCAATAGAAAATACACAACACATGGCGAGCCAGCCAGGAGACAATATAGCTTAATTTACAGTATTTTGCAAACTTCAATCTAACGAAGAAGGTAGGTTTTCTGCAGAGACCTCTCTCTCTAGTCGATTGGTGTGTTCAAAATAGACTGTAAATCTCAGATAAGTTATAGTCAAAAGAATCTTTGTGTAACGGTAATCTTGTTGGAATAGAAACAAACTTTTCATAATCTTTAATAAGTGGGTGGTGAGAGCCGGACTTTGAAGCCCGTTTTTTGTAAAATATAGTGTTTGATGGTAAGGTATGTGATTTGGTTGTATGGTATTGGAATATCGTGCGTGTCTGTGTAAAAGCATATAAATTGTTGAATGAGAATTAGTTTGGTAACTAATAGCTAAATTGCATTGAAAAGAGCATTATTGTTATAGACTAAGAAATCGATTCTTCAGAACTGTGTCAGAGAATCCATTCTTAGACGCCATTTTCTTTGTCCTTAAGGAAGGACACACACAGAGGCCATCTCTGTGTGGGAAACGTGAATACATTGTAGAATATTTGAATGAGATAAATAATAGTCTAACTGGATTGAAAGATAATCGTGAAGTTGTTGTGTCGTGGAAGATGGCATTATTGTGGAAAAGCAATGTTATGTTGTAAAGATTGATCTGGGAGTCCACGGCGGGTTTCCCCACGGAGGAGAAGGACAAAGACTAGCCCCTCCTTCCCCTACTCCATTTTACACGGAGGAGCTGGCGCATGTGCAATCGATACGCAAGTCGGTTGCTTGGCGCCGCCTGCTGGACAAAATATGACAAGACATTTTTAAAACATTGGCTCTCTGTAAATTGATGAAACAACCCTCCTTCATTGATGATGTTTGTAAATGATCATTATATATTACTTTAATTAATTTAATTAATTACTAATTGATTGAATTAATTATTCAGATCATTTCATTTTCTGTTTCACAGAACTTTGATCAATTGTTTTGTGATAATCTAATAATAATCATTTCTTTTTTCGATAATAGCTGAATGACTTCACAGGTTTACATCAATGAAGTGTACGATTGTACAATGACTAAGTCTAATTAATCATTCATTCTTTCCCAATAACAAGTCGATTTCTTTACAGATTGTAATTAATAATTAATCATTTTCCAAATAACAAGTCGATTTCTTTACAGGTTATAATTAATATTTGTAATTTACATCCTTTATTTCAAGTTAGGTCATGTCCACAGTTTTTGATTAGGAATAGCAGAATAGATTGTATTGATAATTAAGCAGTAAAAGGGTTTTTGTAAATCAGTGAATACTTAGGTGTTGACCAGCCTTTGTGATTTAATAATTGTGTTGACCAGAACTGTAATTAGTATTGAATGAGTAATTAAGTGACACATATTCATAAACAATTAGGAAACACATTTAAGTATAAAGTACTTACACAGCTATTAGATTTAAGTTAATACTGCACTGACATACACAAGAGGCAAGTCTGTTATTCTGAAGTTGCAGGGTTTTTGTGGGGATGGTTAATGCAGTTAAATTGGACTAGCATTTGTTTAGCAAATAAGGCAATAGGAAGGTGGGTTGTAAGAAGCGTACACCTTATCTAATATAGAATATTGTCAGCATATTGAGCAAGTATGGGGTCGAATTCAACGAAGCTGTTAAAAGATATTAGTGAACATCGTGGAATGTTGGCTACGTTATCCCCTATGGCTGTAGTGGAAAAAATGAATCCTCTTCTTAGGGAAATTAGCAAAATGTCTACGAAATGGAATAGCCGTTGGGCATACATTGAACAGCCGTGGCCGAAAGAGGGCAGCCTTAATTTACAAATAATTGCAACATTGGAAATACTTATCAATGGGCACAAAGCACATCAAAGAGGAAAGATTAGATCAGAGAAACGCAAGTTAGAGTTAGCTATTTTAGATCTATTTAAGGTAGAGGGACAGAAAATAGCTCAGATGGAACCGGAAAAGAAAAAAGAATTGGCCAGAACACTGGAACAGAAATTGAACATTCCATCCCCAGACATGTGTCCTGTCTCCAGTCCCCCTCCCTATGCTAAGGCACTGGAGGACCATTCCCAGAAGAAGAAGGAGCCAAGGGGAAAAGGGGACGACAGGAGTGACGAGGAAGATGACAGCGAAGATGGCAGTGAAGACTCAAGTGATGACGACAATGCAGATGGAGGCTACAACGCGCAGGTCAGGAAGATGATAGCCACAGCCGAAAGGAAAGGTGGGAGAAGACGCCCGGAGAAAGCGGAAAGAGAGGAAGATTGTCACCGAATGTCATCAACTACATTAAAGAACTGTCCAGTGCTGATTCGGGGTAACAAGATGGAATATCATCCGTGGCATCATACAGATCTGTCTGAAGTGATGGAGAAGCTCCCCGTTCTTCAAGAGGGAGGACATTCGTGGACGCGAGAGGTCGACGTGATACTGACAGGAACGCAGGCCGCAATGGGAGACCTGAAAAGACTCTTAGCTTTTATTGCAGGATTGGATACAATGCAGGAAATATTGATGAAGGCAGGACTTCATAGATATATCAATACATCAGTTTATGATCCAGAGCTCTTCGCAGCAAACAGAGGCAAACTGTGGAAAGCAATCAGAGAGACTTACCCTACTCACATTCACCCAGACAATATCATTGTGAAGCCACTGGGGGGGGATGAGAATCCCAGGGGTTATGTTGCCCGTGTGCACTCTCAATGGAGAAGTGTGACAGGGAAAGACGCTGAAGATAACCCCTTAGAAAAATCCATAATCAGGGAAAAAATACAAGAAGGGCTTCCTACCCCAGTTAAGGATAAGCTAGCAGAAGTGGTGGGGCTACGACACATGAACAAAGCTGTTTATATAGACCACGTAGCTCATCAAGTTGAGTTATATCGAAAGAATATTCAGATACAGAAGGCAGAAGACGAAGAATCACTCAGAATATTGACTCATGTGCAATTGACTGAAAGCGAGAGGAACATAGAGGGAGTGCAGGCTTTAGCCCCACAGCAACAGCCACCTGGAGTGCAGACTGCTACTTACCAGTCCTACTCACAGGGGCCACAAGGGGGGTATCCTGCTACTTACCAGTCCTACCCACAGGGGCCACAAGGGGGGTATCCATACCCACAAGGGCCACCAGGGGTGCAAGCGGTTCCATACCAGATGTACAACCAGCCTGGCCAAGGACCACCACCAGGGGGATGGACAGCAGCAGGGAAGGAGATGCTAGAACCATGTTGCCAATGCGACCAGAATGGACATCTAGCCTGTACCTGCTGCAACAGGCCCCAGGGGGGCGCAGGGGGGAGCCAAGGAGGAGGATATTGGCCCCCTACTACACCTGCTCCAGGAGTGATGAACCCTTACGGAGGCCCAGCAGCTGGCCTATAGGGGTGCCCGGAAGATCCGAGTGGGAGGTGCCAGCTGGTGGTGACACAGAAGCCTGAAGACGCCACGCACCTTCCTATGTCTAGAGAATATGTGAAGACAATCGGATTTGAGGGAATTAAACAGCTGATTCCTACAACTGAGCTTGTAGACTTAGAGTACAAGGGACAGAGAGCAACTCTGTCAACATTTGTGTCAGAACACACGCCAACAGGGCTGCTAGGGAAAGATGCTCAATGCCAATTGAACTGTACAGTAAAATGCACACCTGACGGCTGTCAGGTGACGGTGCCATCCGGTGTTCAGATTCCATCGACAGCCAGAGTGATTAAGCATAGAACAGACCTACAAGCTTTGCCTTTAAAGGGAGCTGATATAGAATATTGGGTTGATGGGTCTTGTTACGGGGTAGGAGAAACTTTGTGCGCTGGGTATTCCTTAGTTAAAGCACAGAATTCAAAGTTTATTGTAGAACAGGCTGAGGCAGTTCCTCAGCCTTGCTCGGCTCAGTTGGCTGAATTGATTGCCCTCACGGAAGCATGCAACTTGGGAACCGGACGGAGAGTGACAGTGTACACCGACTCTGCCTATGCACATAATGTTTGTCATTTTAATGGAGCTGTATGGAGGGGGCGGGGTTTTAAGAGAACTGATGGTACGCCTATACAGCATCACGCACAGATCATGAAGCTGTTACAAGCCATGATGAAGCCAAAGGAATTAGCCATAGTGAAGTGTGCCACACACAGGTCTGACTCATCACATGTCACACAAGGTAACAGGGCTGCAGAAGATGCAGCCAAAGCCATTACAGGAGCAGACAAGGCAGGTAAAGGTCTTCTGGTCACACATGAAAAGCAGTTACAGGGCATGGTCACACTTGAGGATTTATTGATGTTACAGAGTAGAGTAACTACGTTAGACAAGAACGTTTGGCTAGCAAGGGGGGCAAGTCAGGATGACACAGGTCTATGGAGGAATCATGAGGGGTTGGTTGTAGCACCCTCAGATTTATTAGGCATGTTAATACAGGAAGCTCATGGATTAGCACATGTGGCTAGGGGGGAGGTAAGACGCAAGATCACCAAGAAATATGGGTTTTGGAGTCCATATTTGATGGAACAGATTGACCATGCTTTAGGTCAATGTGGGGTCTGTTGGAGAAACAACATCAGAGTGGGTACACCAGTGGTGTCTGGGCATATCCCTACCCCAATAGGGCCACGGGTGGTGGACAGGGGGGTGGATGTACAGAGTAGGCAGGATGTTGTGCCAACAGGTGCCGAGGTCCCCAGAGAACCTGAGAAGGAGGAGCTACGAGGAGATGCTGTGGTGTTGCCAGAGCCAGTGGCAATGCCAGTGTTACAGCCAGTGACATTACCGGCAGTGCCTGAAACCGAGGGGACAGTGGAAAGCTGTCCAGATGCCAATGAACCAGAAACCAACGAAGCAGAGAGTGTTGACAGTCTGGAGGTCCAGCCTGGGAGTGTCCAAAGCCTGGACACCTGTGCTACTGGGGATGCTGGCGAGTGCCTGCATCATGCTTCAGATGATGCTGAGGGCGACTCCCCAGACCTTGATCAGCGTGGGAGGGGACCAGGCGGCTGCCTGAACCTCAATGACACTGACGGACGACGACCAGTTAGGAAAAGATTAAAGACTATGAATAGGGTAGTGAAGCAGCAGATCAAAGGGAACGACGGGAATGGACAGCAGATGATAGCATGGCTGGAAACGGTCTTAGGGGCATGGGAAACTTATTTTGCTAAGATAGGAGCACCTATTATAGCAGACATGATTTTTGACTTTCTTAGGAGGCAGGGCCTCATTGACTGTTTTTGGAAAATCAGTCACTCAGTCCACGTTAATGAACTTTTCAGAAGACTAGTCCTCACCTGAGGTGAAGATCTATGCATTAATGCATTCCCTTTGTCCTATGCTTACTGTTGGAGAATTATGTGTTATGATAACTGAATGTCATTATTTGTGTATTGTTTGTTTGTTTCTATATCGTGTGATTGAGGTCAGTTGAGAAGTGATGTGGTGGTTATACAAAGCTAGGAGAGAGGTTCTGTTCCTAGCGCAACGAAAATGGAAGCTCCTGACTATGAAAGTGTTATCAATCTGAGACAGCGGTAAAGGCTGTTCTCCAACTGGGTACAAGTGCTAGTAACCTCTGACCCTGACGCTTCAAGGACAAAGAAAACATCGGTCGTTGGAAGTTTCTGTATTGATTTGTGCATGATGAACTGTGTTTAGTTTAATTGTGATTGTTATTTTCAAAATTCTTTTTATTATTGGTTGTTTTCTATTTTTTGTTTATGATATCTTTGGTTCCTAATACTGGTCCTGGGTTGGTCTGTGTTATTGTGCTTCTTGTGTTGTGTGTTGGTGTAGTTTTTCTGTCTGTTGTTGTTTATTTTTTAATTTTTTTTTAATTTTAAAAAAAAAATTTGGGATGTTTTGTGGGGTTTTGTGTTTTTGTTTTTGTTTTATGGTAGTTTAGTTTCGGAACACCCTCTGGGTGGTCCGAGGGGGGATGTGTCGTATATTTCTGTAGTATGTATGATCTATGTATGAATATGTAGTATATTTTAAACACACACACATACCAGGGCATGCAAGGACATGATGCCCTCTAACAATGAGGGTTCTATGGCAACCAGATGACCAACAGGGACCTCTGGGGGTTGGGCAAAGACACACATACACGCTGGCCCCTCCCCTCTGGAACGAAACGGGGAGAGGGAGAGAGAGCGTTCTCTTTCCAGCCCAGGTCCACGGGGAACAGACGTAATGTATATATCTGCCTGTAACTGATTAAATTGTCTTAAACTCAATATCTATTCTTTGATTCGTAGCCAATAGAAAATACACAACACATGGCGAGCCAGCCAGGAGACAATATAGCTTAATTTACAGTATTTTGCAAACTTCAATCTAACGAAGAAGGTAGGTTTTCTGCAGAGACCTCTCTCTCTAGTCGATTGGTGTGTTCAAAATAGACTGTAAATCTCAGATAAGTTATAGTCAAAAGAATCTTTGTGTAACGGTAATCTTGTTGGAATAGAAACAAACTTTTCATAATCTTTAATAAGTGGGTGGTGAGAGCCGGACTTTGAAGCCCGTTTTTTGTAAAATATAGTGTTTGATGGTAAGGTATGTGATTTGGTTGTATGGTATTGGAATATCGTGCGTGTCTGTGTAAAAGCATATAAATTGTTGAATGAGAATTAGTTTGGTAACTAATAGCTAAATTGCATTGAAAAGAGCATTATTGTTATAGACTAAGAAATCGATTCTTCAGAACTGTGTCAGAGAATCCATTCTTAGACGCCATTTTCTTTGTCCTTAAGGAAGGACACACACAGAGGCCATCTCTGTGTGGGAAACGTGAATACATTGTAGAATATTTGAATGAGATAAATAATAGTCTAACTGGATTGAAAGATAATCGTGAAGTTGTTGTGTCGTGGAAGATGGCATTATTGTGGAAAAGCAATGTTATGTTGTAAAGATTGATCTGGGAGTCCACGGCGGGTTTCCCCACGGAGGAGAAGGACAAAGACTAGCCCCTCCTTCCCCTACTCCATTTTACACGGAGGAGCTGGCGCATGTGCAATCGATACGCAAGTCGGTTGCTTGGCGCCGCCTGCTGGACAAAATATGACAAGACATTTTTAAAACATTGGCTCTCTGTAAATTGATGAAACAACCCTCCTTCATTGATGATGTTTGTAAATGATCATTATATATTACTTTAATTAATTTAATTAATTACTAATTGATTGAATTAATTATTCAGATCATTTCATTTTCTGTTTCACAGAACTTTGATCAATTGTTTTGTGATAATCTAATAATAATCATTTCTTTTTTCGATAATAGCTGAATGACTTCACAGGTTTACATCAATGAAGTGTACGATTGTACAATGACTAAGTCTAATTAATCATTCATTCTTTCCCAATAACAAGTCGATTTCTTTACAGATTGTAATTAATAATTAATCATTTTCCAAATAACAAGTCGATTTCTTTACAGGTTATAATTAATATTTGTAATTTACATCCTTTATTTCAAGTTAGGTCATGTCCACAGTTTTTGATTAGGAATAGCAGAATAGATTGTATTGATAATTAAGCAGTAAAAGGGTTTTTGTAAATCAGTGAATACTTAGGTGTTGACCAGCCTTTGTGATTTAATAATTGTGTTGACCAGAACTGTAATTAGTATTGAATGAGTAATTAAGTGACACATATTCATAAACAATTAGGAAACACATTTAAGTATAAAGTACTTACACAGCTATTAGATTTAAGTTAATACTGCACTGACATACACAAGAGGCAAGTCTGTTATTCTGAAGTTGCAGGGTTTTTGTGGGGATGGTTAATGCAGTTAAATTGGACTAGCATTTGTTTAGCAAATAAGGCAATAGGAAGGTGGGTTGTAAGAAGCGTACACCTTATCTAATATAGAATATTGTCAGCATATTGAGCAAGTATGGGGTCGAATTCAACGAAGCTGTTAAAAGATATTAGTGAACATCGTGGAATGTTGGCTACGTTATCCCCTATGGCTGTAGTGGAAAAAATGAATCCTCTTCTTAGGGAAATTAGCAAAATGTCTACGAAATGGAATAGCCGTTGGGCATACATTGAACAGCCGTGGCCGAAAGAGGGCAGCCTTAATTTACAAATAATTGCAACATTGGAAATACTTATCAATGGGCACAAAGCACATCAAAGAGGAAAGATTAGATCAGAGAAACGCAAGTTAGAGTTAGCTATTTTAGATCTATTTAAGGTAGAGGGACAGAAAATAGCTCAGATGGAACCGGAAAAGAAAAAAGAATTGGCCAGAACACTGGAACAGAAATTGAACATTCCATCCCCAGACATGTGTCCTGTCTCCAGTCCCCCTCCCTATGCTAAGGCACTGGAGGACCATTCCCAGAAGAAGAAGGAGCCAAGGGGAAAAGGGGACGACAGGAGTGACGAGGAAGATGACAGCGAAGATGGCAGTGAAGACTCAAGTGATGACGACAATGCAGATGGAGGCTACAACGCGCAGGTCAGGAAGATGATAGCCACAGCCGAAAGGAAAGGTGGGAGAAGACGCCCGGAGAAAGCGGAAAGAGAGGAAGATTGTCACCGAATGTCATCAACTACATTAAAGAACTGTCCAGTGCTGATTCGGGGTAACAAGATGGAATATCATCCGTGGCATCATACAGATCTGTCTGAAGTGATGGAGAAGCTCCCCGTTCTTCAAGAGGGAGGACATTCGTGGACGCGAGAGGTCGACGTGATACTGACAGGAACGCAGGCCGCAATGGGAGACCTGAAAAGACTCTTAGCTTTTATTGCAGGATTGGATACAATGCAGGAAATATTGATGAAGGCAGGACTTCATAGATATATCAATACATCAGTTTATGATCCAGAGCTCTTCGCAGCAAACAGAGGCAAACTGTGGAAAGCAATCAGAGAGACTTACCCTACTCACATTCACCCAGACAATATCATTGTGAAGCCACTGGGGGGGGATGAGAATCCCAGGGGTTATGTTGCCCGTGTGCACTCTCAATGGAGAAGTGTGACAGGGAAAGACGCTGAAGATAACCCCTTAGAAAAATCCATAATCAGGGAAAAAATACAAGAAGGGCTTCCTACCCCAGTTAAGGATAAGCTAGCAGAAGTGGTGGGGCTACGACACATGAACAAAGCTGTTTATATAGACCACGTAGCTCATCAAGTTGAGTTATATCGAAAGAATATTCAGATACAGAAGGCAGAAGACGAAGAATCACTCAGAATATTGACTCATGTGCAATTGACTGAAAGCGAGAGGAACATAGAGGGAGTGCAGGCTTTAGCCCCACAGCAACAGCCACCTGGAGTGCAGACTGCTACTTACCAGTCCTACTCACAGGGGCCACAAGGGGGGTATCCTGCTACTTACCAGTCCTACCCACAGGGGCCACAAGGGGGGTATCCATACCCACAAGGGCCACCAGGGGTGCAAGCGGTTCCATACCAGATGTACAACCAGCCTGGCCAAGGACCACCACCAGGGGGATGGACAGCAGCAGGGAAGGAGATGCTAGAACCATGTTGCCAATGCGACCAGAATGGACATCTAGCCTGTACCTGCTGCAACAGGCCCCAGGGGGGCGCAGGGGGGAGCCAAGGAGGAGGATATTGGCCCCCTACTACACCTGCTCCAGGAGTGATGAACCCTTACGGAGGCCCAGCAGCTGGCCTATAGGGGTGCCCGGAAGATCCGAGTGGGAGGTGCCAGCTGGTGGTGACACAGAAGCCTGAAGACGCCACGCACCTTCCTATGTCTAGAGAATATGTGAAGACAATCGGATTTGAGGGAATTAAACAGCTGATTCCTACAACTGAGCTTGTAGACTTAGAGTACAAGGGACAGAGAGCAACTCTGTCAACATTTGTGTCAGAACACACGCCAACAGGGCTGCTAGGGAAAGATGCTCAATGCCAATTGAACTGTACAGTAAAATGCACACCTGACGGCTGTCAGGTGACGGTGCCATCCGGTGTTCAGATTCCATCGACAGCCAGAGTGATTAAGCATAGAACAGACCTACAAGCTTTGCCTTTAAAGGGAGCTGATATAGAATATTGGGTTGATGGGTCTTGTTACGGGGTAGGAGAAACTTTGTGCGCTGGGTATTCCTTAGTTAAAGCACAGAATTCAAAGTTTATTGTAGAACAGGCTGAGGCAGTTCCTCAGCCTTGCTCGGCTCAGTTGGCTGAATTGATTGCCCTCACGGAAGCATGCAACTTGGGAACCGGACGGAGAGTGACAGTGTACACCGACTCTGCCTATGCACATAATGTTTGTCATTTTAATGGAGCTGTATGGAGGGGGCGGGGTTTTAAGAGAACTGATGGTACGCCTATACAGCATCACGCACAGATCATGAAGCTGTTACAAGCCATGATGAAGCCAAAGGAATTAGCCATAGTGAAGTGTGCCACACACAGGTCTGACTCATCACATGTCACACAAGGTAACAGGGCTGCAGAAGATGCAGCCAAAGCCATTACAGGAGCAGACAAGGCAGGTAAAGGTCTTCTGGTCACACATGAAAAGCAGTTACAGGGCATGGTCACACTTGAGGATTTATTGATGTTACAGAGTAGAGTAACTACGTTAGACAAGAACGTTTGGCTAGCAAGGGGGGCAAGTCAGGATGACACAGGTCTATGGAGGAATCATGAGGGGTTGGTTGTAGCACCCTCAGATTTATTAGGCATGTTAATACAGGAAGCTCATGGATTAGCACATGTGGCTAGGGGGGAGGTAAGACGCAAGATCACCAAGAAATATGGGTTTTGGAGTCCATATTTGATGGAACAGATTGACCATGCTTTAGGTCAATGTGGGGTCTGTTGGAGAAACAACATCAGAGTGGGTACACCAGTGGTGTCTGGGCATATCCCTACCCCAATAGGGCCACGGGTGGTGGACAGGGGGGTGGATGTACAGAGTAGGCAGGATGTTGTGCCAACAGGTGCCGAGGTCCCCAGAGAACCTGAGAAGGAGGAGCTACGAGGAGATGCTGTGGTGTTGCCAGAGCCAGTGGCAATGCCAGTGTTACAGCCAGTGACATTACCGGCAGTGCCTGAAACCGAGGGGACAGTGGAAAGCTGTCCAGATGCCAATGAACCAGAAACCAACGAAGCAGAGAGTGTTGACAGTCTGGAGGTCCAGCCTGGGAGTGTCCAAAGCCTGGACACCTGTGCTACTGGGGATGCTGGCGAGTGCCTGCATCATGCTTCAGATGATGCTGAGGGCGACTCCCCAGACCTTGATCAGCGTGGGAGGGGACCAGGCGGCTGCCTGAACCTCAATGACACTGACGGACGACGACCAGTTAGGAAAAGATTAAAGACTATGAATAGGGTAGTGAAGCAGCAGATCAAAGGGAACGACGGGAATGGACAGCAGATGATAGCATGGCTGGAAACGGTCTTAGGGGCATGGGAAACTTATTTTGCTAAGATAGGAGCACCTATTATAGCAGACATGATTTTTGACTTTCTTAGGAGGCAGGGCCTCATTGACTGTTTTTGGAAAATCAGTCACTCAGTCCACGTTAATGAACTTTTCAGAAGACTAGTCCTCACCTGAGGTGAAGATCTATGCATTAATGCATTCCCTTTGTCCTATGCTTACTGTTGGAGAATTATGTGTTATGATAACTGAATGTCATTATTTGTGTATTGTTTGTTTGTTTCTATATCGTGTGATTGAGGTCAGTTGAGAAGTGATGTGGTGGTTATACAAAGCTAGGAGAGAGGTTCTGTTCCTAGCGCAACGAAAATGGAAGCTCCTGACTATGAAAGTGTTATCAATCTGAGACAGCGGTAAAGGCTGTTCTCCAACTGGGTACAAGTGCTAGTAACCTCTGACCCTGACGCTTCAAGGACAAAGAAAACATCGGTCGTTGGAAGTTTCTGTATTGATTTGTGCATGATGAACTGTGTTTAGTTTAATTGTGATTGTTATTTTCAAAATTCTTTTTATTATTGGTTGTTTTCTATTTTTTGTTTATGATATCTTTGGTTCCTAATACTGGTCCTGGGTTGGTCTGTGTTATTGTGCTTCTTGTGTTGTGTGTTGGTGTAGTTTTTCTGTCTGTTGTTGTTTATTTTTTAATTTTTTTTTAATTTTAAAAAAAAAATTTGGGATGTTTTGTGGGGTTTTGTGTTTTTGTTTTTGTTTTATGGTAGTTTAGTTTCGGAACACCCTCTGGGTGGTCCGAGGGGGGATGTGTCGTATATTTCTGTAGTATGTATGATCTATGTATGAATATGTAGTATATTTTAAACACACACACATACCAGGGCATGCAAGGACATGATGCCCTCTAACAATGAGGGTTCTATGGCAACCAGATGACCAACAGGGACCTCTGGGGGTTGGGCAAAGACACACATACACGCTGGCCCCTCCCCTCTGGAACGAAACGGGGAGAGGGAGAGAGAGCGTTCTCTTTCCAGCCCAGGTCCACGGGGAACAGACGTAATGTATATATCTGCCTGTAACTGATTAAATTGTCTTAAACTCAATATCTATTCTTTGATTCGTAGCCAATAGAAAATACACAACAGCTGCACACACGCAATTCAAGTTGCTCTGATTGTCATTTAGAGTTACATTATAGGATTATTCAACAACAAGTCAAAATGTGCTCGTGAAAGGCAGAAAACAACACTTTGATAGTTTGATATAACTTGAGAACGAATGCAAAAAACAGTCCACTCTCAGAACAGGCCGCTTGGACACTTTCAGAACAGCTCTGTTAATGACTGAAAACAGCTCTCGAAGAGATTGTCAAAAGAGACTCCGAAAACGAAACGTTGATCACTTTTGAGCAAAAGGCTGCACACACGCAATTCAAGTTGCTCTGATTGTCATTTAGAGTTACATTATAGGATTATTCAACAACAAGTCAAAATGTGCTCGTGAAAGGCAGAAAACAACACTTTGATAGTTTGATATAACTTGAGAACGAATGCAAAAAACAGTCCACTCTAAGAACAGGCCGCTTGGACACTTTCAGAACAGCTCTGTTAATGACTGAAAACAGCTCTCGAAGAGATTGTCAAAAGAGACTCTGAAAACGAAACGTTGATCACTTTTGAGCAAAAGGCTGCACACACGCAATTCAAGTTGCTCTGATTGTCATTTAGAGTTACATTATAGGATTATTCAACAACAAGTCAAAATGTGCTCGTGAAAGGCAGAAAACAACACTTTGATAGTTTGATATAACTTGAGAACGAATGCAAAAAACAGTCCACTCTCAGAACAGGCCGCTTGGACACTTTCAGAACAGCTCTGTTAATGACTGAAAACAGCTCTCGAAGAGATTGTCAAAAGAGACTCCGAAAACGAAACGTTGATCACTTTTGAGCAAAAGGCTGCACACACGCAATTCAAGTTGCTCTGATTGTCATTTAGAGTTACATTATAGGATTATTCAACAACAAGTCAAAATGTGCTCGTGAAAGGCAGAAAACAACACTTTGATAGTTTGATATAACTTGAGAACGAATGCAAAAAACAGTCCACTCTAAGAACAGGCCGCTTGGACACTTTCAGAACAGCTCTGTTAATGACTGAAAACAGCTCTCGAAGAGATTGTCAAAAGAGACTCCGAAAACGAAACGTTGATCACTTTTGAGCAAAAGGCTGCACACACGCAATTCAAGTTGCTCTGATTGTCATTTAGAGTTACATTATAGGATTATTCAACAACAAGTCAAAATGTGCTCGTGAAAGGCAGAAAACAACACTTTGATAGTTTGATATAACTTGAGAACGAATGCAAAAAACAGTCCACTCTCAGAACAGGCCGCTTGGACACTTTCAGAACAGCTCTGTTAATGACTGAAAACAGCTCTCGAAGAGATTGTCAAAAGAGACTCCGAAAACGAAACGTTGATCACTTTTGAGCAAAAGGCTGCACACACGCAATTCAAGTTGCTCTGATTGTCATTTAGAGTTACATTATAGGATTATTCAACAACAAGTCAAAATGTGCTCGTGAAAGGCAGAAAACAACACTTTGATAGTTTGATATAACTTGAGAACGAATGCAAAAAACAGTCCACTCTAAGAACAGGCCGCTTGGACACTTTCAGAACAGCTCTGTTAATGACTGAAAACAGCTCTCGAAGAGATTGTCAAAAGAGACTCTGAAAACGAAACGTTGATCACTTTTGAGCAAAAGGCTGCACACACGCAATTCAAGTTGCTCTGATTGTCATTTAGAGTTACATTATAGGATTATTCAACAACAAGTCAAAATGTGCTCGTGAAAGGCAGAAAACAACACTTTGATAGTTTGATATAACTTGAGAACGAATGCAAAAAACAGTCCACTCTCAGAACAGGCCGCTTGGACACTTTCAGAACAGCTCTGTTAATGACTGAAAACAGCTCTCGAAGAGATTGTCAAAAGAGACTCCGAAAACGAAACGTTGATCACTTTTGAGCAAAAGGCTGCACACACGCAATTCAAGTTGCTCTGATTGTCATTTAGAGTTACATTATAGGATTATTCAACAACAAGTCAAAATGTGCTCGTGAAAGGCAGAAAACAACACTTTGATAGTTTGATATAACTTGAGAACGAATGCAAAAAACAGTCCACTCTCAGAACAGGCCGCTTGGACACTTTCAGAACAGCTCTGTTAATGACTGAAAACAGCTCTCGAAGAGATTGTCAAAAGAGACTCCGAAAACGAAACGTTGATCACTTTTGAGCAAAAGGCTGCACACACGCAATTCAAGTTGCTCTGATTGTCATTTAGAGTTACATTATAGGATTATTCAACAACAAGTCAAAATGTGCTCGTGAAAGGCAGAAAACAACACTTTGATAGTTTGATATAACTTGAGAACGAATGCAAAAAACAGTCCACTCTAAGAACAGGCCGCTTGGACACTTTCAGAACAGCTCTGTTAATGACTGAAAACAGCTCTCGAAGAGATTGTCAAAAGAGACTCTGAAAACGAAACGTTGATCACTTTTGAGCAAAAGGCTGCACACACGCAATTCAAGTTGCTCTGATTGTCATTTAGAGTTACATTATAGGATTATTCAACAACAAGTCAAAATGTGCTCGTGAAAGGCAGAAAACAACACTTTGATAGTTTGATATAACTTGAGAACGAATGCAAAAAACAGTCCACTCTCAGAACAGGCCGCTTGGACACTTTCAGAACAGCTCTGTTAATGCAGCTCTGTTAATGACTGAAAACAGCTCTCGAAGAGATTGTCAAAAGAGACTCCGAAAACGAAACGTTGATCACTTTTGAGCAAAAGGCTGCACACACGCAATTCAAGTTGCTCTGATTGTCATTTAGAGTTACATTATAGGATTATTCAACAACAAGTCAAAATGTGCTCGTGAAAGGCAGAAAACAACACTTTGATAGTTTGATATAACTTGAGAACGAATGCAAAAAACAGTCCACTCTCAGAACAGGCCGCTTGGACACTTTCAGAACAGCTCTGTTAATGACTGAAAACAGCTCTCGAAGAGATTGTCAAAAGAGACTCCGAAAACGAAACGTTGATCACTTTTGAGCAAAAGGCTGCACACACGCAATTCAAGTTGCTCTGATTGTCATTTAGAGTTACATTATAGGATTATTCAACAACAAGTCAAAATGTGCTCGTGAAAGGCAGAAAACAACACTTTGATAGTTTGATATAACTTGAGAACGAATGCAAAAAACAGTCCACTCTAAGAACAGGCCGCTTGGACACTTTCAGAACAGCTCTGTTAATGACTGAAAACAGCTCTCGAAGAGATTGTCAAAAGAGACTCTGAAAACGAAACGTTGATCACTTTTGAGCAAAAGGCTGCACACACGCAATTCAAGTTGCTCTGATTGTCATTTAGAGTTACATTATAGGATTATTCAACAACAAGTCAAAATGTGCTCGTGAAAGGCAGAAAACAACACTTTGATAGTTTGATATAACTTGAGAACGAATGCAAAAAACAGTCCACTCTCAGAACAGGCCGCTTGGACACTTTCAGAACAGCTCTGTTAATGACTGAAAACAGCTCTCGAAGAGATTGTCAAAAGAGACTCCGAAAACGAAACGTTGATCACTTTTGAGCAAAAGGCTGCACACACGCAATTCAAGTTGCTCTGATTGTCATTTAGAGTTACATTATAGGATTATTCAACAACAAGTCAAAATGTGCTCGTGAAAGGCAGAAAACAACACTTTGATAGTTTGATATAACTTGAGAACGAATGCAAAAAACAGTCCACTCTCAGAACAGGCCGCTTGGACACTTTCAGAACAGCTCTGTTAATGCAGCTCTGTTAATGACTGAAAACAGCTCTCGAAGAGATTGTCAAAAGAGACTCCGAAAACGAAACGTTGATCACTTTTGAGCAAAAGGCTGCACACACGCAATTCAAGTTGCTCTGATTGTCATTTAGAGTTACATTATAGGATTATTCAACAACAAGTCAAAATGTGCTCGTGAAAGGCAGAAAACAACACTTTGATAGTTTGATATAACTTGAGAACGAATGCAAAAAACAGTCCACTCTCAGAACAGGCCGCTTGGACACTTTCAGAACAGCTCTGTTAATGACTGAAAACAGCTCTCGAAGAGATTGTCAAAAGAGACTCCGAAAACGAAACGTTGATCACTTTTGAGCAAAAGGCTGCACACACGCAATTCAAGTTGCTCTGATTGTCATTTAGAGTTACATTATAGGATTATTCAACAACAAGTCAAAATGTGCTCGTGAAAGGCAGAAAACAACACTTTGATAGTTTGATATAACTTGAGAACGAATGCAAAAAACAGTCCACTCTAAGAACAGGCCGCTTGGACACTTTCAGAACAGCTCTGTTAATGACTGAAAACAGCTCTCGAAGAGATTGTCAAAAGAGACTCTGAAAACGAAACGTTGATCACTTTTGAGCAAAAGGCTGCACACACGCAATTCAAGTTGCTCTGATTGTCATTTAGAGTTACATTATAGGATTATTCAACAACAAGTCAAAATGTGCTCGTGAAAGGCAGAAAACAACACTTTGATAGTTTGATATAACTTGAGAACGAATGCAAAAAACAGTCCACTCTCAGAACAGGCCGCTTGGACACTTTCAGAACAGCTCTGTTAATGACTGAAAACAGCTCTCGAAGAGATTGTCAAAAGAGACTCCGAAAACGAAACGTTGATCACTTTTGAGCAAAAGGCTGCACACACGCAATTCAAGTTGCTCTGATTGTCATTTAGAGTTACATTATAGGATTATTCAACAACAAGTCAAAATGTGCTCGTGAAAGGCAGAAAACAACACTTTGATAGTTTGATATAACTTGAGAACGAATGCAAAAAACAGTCCACTCTCAGAACAGGCCGCTTGGACACTTTCAGAACAGCTCTGTTAATGACTGAAAACAGCTCTCGAAGAGATTGTCAAAAGAGACTCCGAAAACGAAACGTTGATCACTTTTGAGCAAAAGGCTGCACACACGCAATTCAAGTTGCTCTGATTGTCATTTAGAGTTACATTATAGGATTATTCAACAACAAGTCAAAATGTGCTCGTGAAAGGCAGAAAACAACACTTTGATAGTTTGATATAACTTGAGAACGAATGCAAAAAACAGTCCACTCTCAGAACAGGCCGCTTGGACACTTTCAGAACAGCTCTGTTAATGCAGCTCTGTTAATGACTGAAAACAGCTCTCGAAGAGATTGTCAAAAGAGACTCCGAAAACGAAACGTTGATCACTTTTGAGCAAAAGGCTGCACACACGCAATTCAAGTTGCTCTGATTGTCATTTAGAGTTACATTATAGGATTATTCAACAACAAGTCAAAATGTGCTCGTGAAAGGCAGAAAACAACACTTTGATAGTTTGATATAACTTGAGAACGAATGCAAAAAACAGTCCACTCTCAGAACAGGCCGCTTGGACACTTTCAGAACAGCTCTGTTAATGACTGAAAACAGCTCTCGAAGAGATTGTCAAAAGAGACTCCGAAAACGAAACGTTGATCACTTTTGAGCAAAAGGCTGCACACACGCAATTCAAGTTGCTCTGATTGTCATTTAGAGTTACATTATAGGATTATTCAACAACAAGTCAAAATGTGCTCGTGAAAGGCAGAAAACAACACTTTGATAGTTTGATATAACTTGAGAACGAATGCAAAAAACAGTCCACTCTAAGAACAGGCCGCTTGGACACTTTCAGAACAGCTCTGTTAATGACTGAAAACAGCTCTCGAAGAGATTGTCAAAAGAGACTCTGAAAACGAAACGTTGATCACTTTTGAGCAAAAGGCTGCACACACGCAATTCAAGTTGCTCTGATTGTCATTTAGAGTTACATTATAGGATTATTCAACAACAAGTCAAAATGTGCTCGTGAAAGGCAGAAAACAACACTTTGATAGTTTGATATAACTTGAGAACGAATGCAAAAAACAGTCCACTCTCAGAACAGGCCGCTTGGACACTTTCAGAACAGCTCTGTTAATGACTGAAAACAGCTCTCGAAGAGATTGTCAAAAGAGACTCCGAAAACGAAACGTTGATCACTTTTGAGCAAAAGGCTGCACACACGCAATTCAAGTTGCTCTGATTGTCATTTAGAGTTACATTATAGGATTATTCAACAACAAGTCAAAATGTGCTCGTGAAAGGCAGAAAACAACACTTTGATAGTTTGATATAACTTGAGAACGAATGCAAAAAACAGTCCACTCTAAGAACAGGCCGCTTGGACACTTTCAGAACAGCTCTGTTAATGACTGAAAACAGCTCTCGAAGAGATTGTCAAAAGAGACTCTGAAAACGAAACGTTGATCACTTTTGAGCAAAAGGCTGCACACACGCAATTCAAGTTGCTCTGATTGTCATTTAGAGTTACATTATAGGATTATTCAACAACAAGTCAAAATGTGCTCGTGAAAGGCAGAAAAAAACACTTTGATAGTTTGATATAACTTGAGAACGAATGCAAAAAACAGTCCACTCTAAGAACAGGCCGCTGGGACACTTTCAGAACAGCTCTGTTAATGACTGAAAACAGCTCTCGAAGAGATTGTCAAAAGAGACTCTGAAAACGAAACGTTGATTACTTTTGAGCAAAAGGCTGCACACACGCAATTCAAGTTGCTCTGATTGTCATTTAGAGTAACATTATAGGATTATTCAACAACAAGTCAAAATGTGCTCGTGAAAGGCAGAAAACAACACTTTGATAGTTTGATATAACTTGAGAACGAATGCAAAAAACAGTCCACTCTCAGAACAGGCCGCTTGGACACTTTCAGAACAGCTCTGTTAATGACTGAAAACAGCTCTCGAAGAGATTGTCAAAAGAGACTCCGAAAACGAAACGTTGATCACTTTTGAGCAAAAGGCTGCACACACGCAATTCAAGTTGCTCTGATTGTCATTTAGAGTTACATTATAGGATTATTCAACAACAAGTCAAAATGTGCTCGTGAAAGGCAGAAAACAACACTTTGATAGTTTGATATAACTTGAGAACGAATGCAAAAAACAGTCCACTCTAAGAACAGGCCGCTTGGACACTTTCAGAACAGCTCTGTTAATGACTGAAAACAGCTCTCGAAGAGATTGTCAAAAGAGACTCCGAAAACGAAACGTTGATCACTTTTGAGCAAAAGGCTGCACACACGCAATTCAAGTTGCTCTGATTGTCATTTAGAGTTACATTATAGGATTATTCAACAACAAGTCAAAATGTGCTCGTGAAAGGCAGAAAACAACACTTTGATAGTTTGATATAACTTGAGAACGAATGCAAAAAACAGTCCACTCTCAGAACAGGCCGCTTGGACACTTTCAGAACAGCTCTGTTAATGACTGAAAACAGCTCTCGATGAGATTGTCAAAAGAGACTCCGAAAACGAAACGTTGATCACTTTTGAGCAAAAGGCTGCACACACGCAATTCAAGTTGCTCTGATTGTCATTTAGAGTTACATTATAGGATTATTCAACAACAAGTCAAAATGTGCTCGTGAAAGGCAGAAAACAACACTTTGATAGTTTGATATAACTTGAGAACGAATGCAAAAAACAGTCCACTCTAAGAACAGGCCGCTTGGACACTTTCAGAACAGCTCTGTTAATGACTGAAAACAGCTCTCGAAGAGATTGTCAAAAGAGACTCTGAAAACGAAACGTTGATCACTTTTGAGCAAAAGGCTGCACACACGCAATTCAAGTTGCTCTGATTGTCATTTAGAGTTACATTATAGGATTATTCAACAACAAGTCAAAATGTGCTCGTGAAAGGCAGAAAACAACACTTTGATAGTTTGATATAACTTGAGAACGAATGCAAAAAACAGTCCACTCTCAGAACAGGCCGCTTGGACACTTTCAGAACAGCTCTGTTAATGACTGAAAACAGCTCTCGAAGAGATTGTCAAAAGAGACTCCGAAAACGAAACGTTGATCACTTTTGAGCAAAAGGCTGCACACACGCAATTCAAGTTGCTCTGATTGTCATTTAGAGTTACATTATAGGATTATTCAACAACAAGTCAAAATGTGCTCGTGAAAGGCAGAAAACAACACTTTGATAGTTTGATATAACTTGAGAACGAATGCAAAAAACAGTCCACTCTCAGAACAGGCCGCTTGGACACTTTCAGAACAGCTCTGTTAATGACTGAAAACAGCTCTCGAAGAGATTGTCAAAAGAGACTCCGAAAACGAAACGTTGATCACTTTTGAGCAAAAGGCTGCACACACGCAATTCAAGTTGCTCTGATTGTCATTTAGAGTTACATTATAGGATTATTCAACAACAAGTCAAAATGTGCTCGTGAAAGGCAGAAAACAACACTTTGATAGTTTGATATAACTTGAGAACGAATGCAAAAAACAGTCCACTCTAAGAACAGGCCGCTTGGACACTTTCAGAACAGCTCTGTTAATGACTGAAAACAGCTCTCGAAGAGATTGTCAAAAGAGACTCTGAAAACGAAACGTTGATCACTTTTGAGCAAAAGGCTGCACACACGCAATTCAAGTTGCTCTGATTGTCATTTAGAGTTACATTATAGGATTATTCAACAACAAGTCAAAATGTGCTCGTGAAAGGCAGAAAACAACACTTTGATAGTTTGATATAACTTGAGAACGAATGCAAAAAACAGTCCACTCTCAGAACAGGCCGCTTGGACACTTTCAGAACAGCTCTGTTAATGCAGCTCTGTTAATGACTGAAAACAGCTCTCGAAGAGATTGTCTAAAGAGACTCCGAAAACGAAACGTTGATCACTTTTGAGCAAAAGGCTGCACACACGCAATTCAAGTTGCTCTGATTGTCATTTAGAGTTACATTATAGGATTATTCAACAACAAGTCAAAATGTGCTCGTGAAAGGCAGAAAACAACACTTTGATAGTTTGATATAACTTGAGAACGAATGCAAAAAACAGTCCACTCTCAGAACAGGCCGCTTGGACACTTTCAGAACAGCTCTGTTAATGACTGAAAACAGCTCTCGAAGAGATTGTCAAAAGAGACTCCGAAAACGAAACGTTGATCACTTTTGAGCAAAAGGCTGCACACACGCAATTCAAGTTGCTCTGATTGTCATTTAGAGTTACATTATAGGATTATTCAACAACAAGTCAAAATGTGCTCGTGAAAGGCAGAAAACAACACTTTGATAGTTTGATATAACTTGAGAACGAATGCAAAAAACAGTCCACTCTAAGAACAGGCCGCTTGGACACTTTCAGAACAGCTCTGTTAATGACTGAAAACAGCTCTCGAAGAGATTGTCAAAAGAGACTCTGAAAACGAAACGTTGATCACTTTTGAGCAAAAGGCTGCACACACGCAATTCAAGTTGCTCTGATTGTCATTTAGAGTTACATTATAGGATTATTCAACAACAAGTCAAAATGTGCTCGTGAAAGGCAGAAAACAACACTTTGATAGTTTGATATAACTTGAGAACGAATGCAAAAAACAGTCCACTCTCAGAACAGGCCGCTTGGACACTTTCAGAACAGCTCTGTTAATGACTGAAAACAGCTCTCGAAGAGATTGTCAAAAGAGACTCCGAAAACGAAACGTTGATCACTTTTGAGCAAAAGGCTGCACACACGCAATTCAAGTTGCTCTGATTGTCATTTAGAGTTACATTATAGGATTATTCAACAACAAGTCAAAATGTGCTCGTGAAAGGCAGAAAACAACACTTTGATAGTTTGATATAACTTGAGAACGAATGCAAAAAACAGTCCACTCTCAGAACAGGCCGCTTGGACACTTTCAGAACAGCTCTGTTAATGACTGAAAACAGCTCTCGAAGAGATTGTCAAAAGAGACTCCGAAAACGAAACGTTGATCACTTTTGAGCAAAAGGCTGCACACACGCAATTCAAGTTGCTCTGATTGTCATTTAGAGTTACATTATAGGATTATTCAACAACAAGTCAAAATGTGCTCGTGAAAGGCAGAAAACAACACTTTGATAGTTTGATATAACTTGAGAACGAATGCAAAAAACAGTCCACTCTCAGAACAGGCCGCTTGGACACTTTCAGAACAGCTCTGTTAATGCAGCTCTGTTAATGACTGAAAACAGCTCTCGAAGAGATTGTCAAAAGAGACTCCGAAAACGAAACGTTGATCACTTTTGAGCAAAAGGCTGCACACACGCAATTCAAGTTGCTCTGATTGTCATTTAGAGTTACATTATAGGATTATTCAACAACAAGTCAAAATGTGCTCGTGAAAGGCAGAAAACAACACTTTGATAGTTTGATATAACTTGAGAACGAATGCAAAAAACAGTCCACTCTCAGAACAGGCCGCTTGGACACTTTCAGAACAGCTCTGTTAATGACTGAAAACAGCTCTCGAAGAGATTGTCAAAAGAGACTCCGAAAACGAAACGTTGATCACTTTTGAGCAAAAGGCTGCACACACGCAATTCAAGTTGCTCTGATTGTCATTTAGAGTTACATTATAGGATTATTCAACAACAAGTCAAAATGTGCTCGTGAAAGGCAGAAAACAACACTTTGATAGTTTGATATAACTTGAGAACGAATGCAAAAAACAGTCCACTCTAAGAACAGGCCGCTTGGACACTTTCAGAACAGCTCTGTTAATGACTGAAAACAGCTCTCGAAGAGATTGTCAAAAGAGACTCTGAAAACGAAACGTTGATCACTTTTGAGCAAAAGGCTGCACACACGCAATTCAAGTTGCTCTGATTGTCATTTAGAGTTACATTATAGGATTATTCAACAACAAGTCAAAATGTGCTCGTGAAAGGCAGAAAACAACACTTTGATAGTTTGATATAACTTGAGAACGAATGCAAAAAACAGTCCACTCTCAGAACAGGCCGCTTGGACACTTTCAGAACAGCTCTGTTAATGACTGAAAACAGCTCTCGAAGAGATTGTCAAAAGAGACTCCGAAAACGAAACGTTGATCACTTTTGAGCAAAAGGCTGCACACACGCAATTCAAGTTGCTCTGATTGTCATTTAGAGTTACATTATAGGATTATTCAACAACAAGTCAAAATGTGCTCGTGAAAGGCAGAAAACAACACTTTGATAGTTTGATATAACTTGAGAACGAATGCAAAAAACAGTCCACTCTAAGAACAGGCCGCTTGGACACTTTCAGAACAGCTCTGTTAATGACTGAAAACAGCTCTCGAAGAGATTGTCAAAAGAGACTCTGAAAACGAAACGTTGATCACTTTTGAGCAAAAGGCTGCACACACGCAATTCAAGTTGCTCTGATTGTCATTTAGAGTTACATTATAGGATTATTCAACAACAAGTCAAAATGTGCTCGTGAAAGGCAGAAAAAAACACTTTGATAGTTTGATATAACTTGAGAACGAATGCAAAAAACAGTCCACTCTAAGAACAGGCCGCTGGGACACTTTCAGAACAGCTCTGTTAATGACTGAAAACAGCTCTCGAAGAGATTGTCAAAAGAGACTCTGAAAACGAAACGTTGATTACTTTTGAGCAAAAGGCTGCACACACGCAATTCAAGTTGCTCTGATTGTCATTTAGAGTAACATTATAGGATTATTCAACAACAAGTCAAAATGTGCTCGTGAAAGGCAGAAAACAACACTTTGATAGTTTGATATAACTTGAGAACGAATGCAAAAAACAGTCCACTCTCAGAACAGGCCGCTTGGACACTTTCAGAACAGCTCTGTTAATGACTGAAAACAGCTCTCGAAGAGATTGTCAAAAGAGACTCCGAAAACGAAACGTTGATCACTTTTGAGCAAAAGGCTGCACACACGCAATTCAAGTTGCTCTGATTGTCATTTAGAGTTACATTATAGGATTATTCAACAACAAGTCAAAATGTGCACGTGAAAGGCAGAAAACAACACTTTGATAGTTTGATATAACTTGAGAACGAATGCAAAAAACAGTCCACTCTCAGAACAGGCCGCTTGGACACTTTCAGAACAGCTCTGTTAATGACTGAAAACAGCTCTCGAAGAGATTGTCAAAAGAGACTCCGAAAACGAAACGTTGATCACTTTTGAGCAAAAGGCTGCACACACGCAATTCAAGTTGCTCTGATTGTCATTTAGAGTTACATTATAGGATTATTCAACAACAAGTCAAAATGTGCTCGTGAAAGGCAGAAAACAACACTTTGATAGTTTGATATAACTTGAGAACGAATGCAAAAAACAGTCCACTCTAAGAACAGGCCGCTTGGACACTTTCAGAACAGCTCTGTTAATGACTGAAAACAGCTCTCGAAGAGATTGTCAAAAGAGACTCTGAAAACGAAACGTTGATCACTTTTGAGCAAAAGGCTGCACACACGCAATTCAAGTTGCTCTGATTGTCATTTAGAGTTACATTATAGGATTATTCAACAACAAGTCAAAATGTGCTCGTGAAAGGCAGAAAACAACACTTTGATAGTTTGATATAACTTGAGAACGAATGCAAAAAACAGTCCACTCTAAGAACAGGCCGCTTGGACACTTTCAGAACAGCTCTGTTAATGACTGAAAACAGCTCTCGAAGAGATTGTCAAAAGAGACTCTGAAAACGAAACGTTGATCACTTTTGAGCAAAAGGCTGCACACACGCAATTCAAGTTGCTCTGATTGTCATTTAGAGTTACATTATAGGATTATTCAACAACAAGTCAAAATGTGCTCGTGAAAGGCAGAAAACAACACTTTGATAGTTTGATATAACTTGAGAACGAATGCAAAAAACAGTCCACTCTCAGAACAGGCCGCTTGGACACTTTCAGAACAGCTCTGTTAATGACTGAAAACAGCTCTCGAAGAGATTGTCAAAAGAGACTCCGAAAACGAAACGTTGATCACTTTTGAGCAAAAGGCTGCACACACGCAATTCAAGTTGCTCTGATTGTCATTTAGAGTTACATTATAGGATTATTCAACAACAAGTCAAAATGTGCTCGTGAAAGGCAGAAAACAACACTTTGATAGTTTGATATAACTTGAGAACGAATGCAAAAAACAGTCCACTCTAAGACCAGGCCGCTTGGACACTTTCAGAACAGCTCTGTTATTGACTGAAAACAGCTCTCGAAGAGATTGTCAAAAGAGACTCTGAAAACGAAACGTTGATCACTTTTGAGCAAAAGGCTGCACACACGCAATTCAAGTTGCTCTGATTGTCATTTAGAGTTACATTATAGGATTATTCAACAACAAGTCAAAATGTGCTCGTGAAAGGCAGAAAACAACACTTTGATAGTTTGATATAACTTGAGAACGAATGCAAAAAACAGTCCACTCTAAGAACAGGCCGCTTGGACACTTTCAGAACAGCTCTGTTAATGACTGAAAACAGCTCTCGAAGAGATTGTCAAAAGAGACTCCGAAAACGAAACGTTGATCACTTTTGAGCAAAAGGCTGCACACACGCAATTCAAGTTGCTCTGATTGTCATTTAGAGTTACATTATAGGATTATTCAACAACAAGTCAAAATGTGCTCGTGAAAGGCAGAAAACAACACTTTGATAGTTTGATATAACTTGAGAACGAATGCAAAAAACAGTCCACTCTCAGAACAGGCCGCTTGGACACTTTCAGAACAGCTCTGTTAATGACTGAAAACAGCTCTCGAAGAGATTGTCAAAAGAGACTCCGAAAACGAAACGTTGATCACTTTTGAGCAAAAGGCTGCACACACGCAATTCAAGTTGCTCTGATTGTCATTTAGAGTTACATTATAGGATTATTCAACAACAAGTCAAAATGTGCTCGTGAAAGGCAGAAAACAACACTTTGATAGTTTGATATAACTTGAGAACGAATGCAAAAAACAGTCCACTCTAAGAACAGGCCGCTTGGACACTTTCAGAACAGCTCTGTTAATGACTGAAAACAGCTCTCGAAGAGATTGTCAAAAGAGACTCTGAAAATGAAACGTTGATCACTTTTGAGCAAAAGGCTGCACACACGCAATTCAAGTTGCTCTGATTGTCATTTAGAGTTACATTATAGGATTATTCAACAACAAGTCAAAATGTGCTCGTGAAAGGCAGAAAACAACACTTTGATAGTTTGATATAACTTGAGAACGAATGCAAAAAACAGTCCACTCTCAGAACAGGCCGCTTGGACACTTTCAGAACAGCTCTGTTAATGACTGAAAACAGCTCTCGAAGAGATTGTCAAAAGAGACTCCGAAAACGAAACGTTGATCACTTTTGAGCAAAAGGCTGCACACACGCAATTCAAGTTGCTCTGATTGTCATTTAGAGTTACATTATAGGATTATTCAACAACAAGTCAAAATGTGCTCGTGAAAGGCAGAAAACAACACTTTGATAGTTTGATATAACTTGAGAACGAATGCAAAAAACAGTCCACTCTAAGAACAGGCCGCTTGGACACTTTCAGAACAGCTCTGTTAATGACTGAAAACAGCTCTCGAAGAGATTGTCAAAAGAGACTCCGAAAACGAAACGTTGATCACTTTTGAGCAAAAGGCTGCACACACGCAATTCAAGTTGCTCTGATTGTCATTTAGAGTTACATTATAGGATTATTCAACAACAAGTCAAAATGTGCTCGTGAAAGGCAGAAAACAACACTTTGATAGTTTGATATAACTTGAGAACGAATGCAAAAAACAGTCCACTCTCAGAACAGGCCGCTTGGACACTTTCAGAACAGCTCTGTTAATGACTGAAAACAGCTCTCGAAGAGATTGTCAAAAGAGACTCCGAAAACGAAACGTTGATCACTTTTGAGCAAAAGGCTGCACACACGCAATTCAAGTTGCTCTGATTGTCATTTAGAGTTACATTATAGGATTATTCAACAACAAGTCAAAATGTGCTCGTGAAAGGCAGAAAACAACACTTTGATAGTTTGATATAACTTGAGAACGAATGCAAAAAACAGTCCACTCTAAGAACAGGCCGCTTGGACACTTTCAGAACAGCTCTGTTAATGACTGAAAACAGCTCTCGAAGAGATTGTCAAAAGAGACTCTGAAAACGAAACGTTGATCACTTTTGAGCAAAAGGCTGCACACACGCAATTCAAGTTGCTCTGATTGTCATTTAGAGTTACATTATAGGATTATTCAACAACAAGTCAAAATGTGCTCGTGAAAGGCAGAAAACAACACTTTGATAGTTTGATATAACTTGAGAACGAATGCAAAAAACAGTCCACTCTCAGAACAGGCCGCTTGGACACTTTCAGAACAGCTTTGTTAATGACTGAAAACAGCTCTCGAAGAGATTGTCAAAAGAGACTCCGAAAACGAAACGTTGATCACTTTTGAGCAAAAGGCTGCACACACGCAATTCAAGTTGCTCTGATTGTCATTTAGAGTTACATTATAGGATTATTCAACAACAAGTCAAAATGTGCTCGTGAAAGGCAGAAAACAACACTTTGATAGTTTGATATAACTTGAGAACGAATGCAAAAAACAGTCCACTCTCAGAACAGGCCGCTTGGACACTTTCAGAACAGCTCTGTTAATGACTGAAAACAGCTCTCGAAGAGATTGTCAAAAGAGACTCCGAAAACGAAACGTTGATCACTTTTGAGCAAAAGGCTGCACACACGCAATTCAAGTTGCTCTGATTGTCATTTAGAGTTACATTATAGGATTAGTCAACAACAAGTCAAAATGTGCTCGTGAAAGGCAGAAAACAACACTTTGATAGTTTGATATAACTTGAGAACGAATGCAAAAAACAGTCCACTCTAAGAACAGGCCGCTTGGACACTTTCAGAACAGCTCTGTTAATGACTGAAAACAGCTCTCGAAGAGATTGTCAAAAGAGACTCCGAAAACGAAACGTTGATCACTTTTGAGCAAAAGGCTGCACACACGCAATTCAAGTTGCTCTGATTGTCATTTAGAGTTACATTATAGGATTATTCAACAACAAGTCAAAATGTGCTCGTGAAAGGCAGAAAACAACACTTTGATAGTTTGATATAACTTGAGAACGAATGCAAAAAACAGTCCACTCTAAGAACAGGCCGCTTGGACACTTTCAGAACAGCTCTGTTAATGACTGAAAACAGCTCTCGAAGAGATTGTCAAAAGAGACTCCGAAAACGAAACGTTGATCACTTTTGTGCAAAAGGCTGCACACACGCAATTCAAGTTGCTCTGATTGTCATTTAGAGTTACATTATAGGATTATTCAACAACAAGTCAAAATGTGCTCGTGAAAGGCAGAAAACAACACTTTGATAGTTTGATATAACTTGAGAACGAATGCAAAAAACAGTCCACTCTAAGAACAGGCCGCTTGGACACTTTCAGAACAGCTCTGTTAATGACTGAAAACAGCTCTCGAAGAGATTGTCAAAAGAGACTCCGAAAACGAAACGTTGATCACTTTTGAGCAAAAGGCTGCACACACGCAATTCAAGTTGCTCTGATTGTCATTTAGAGTTACATTATAGGAGCATTCAGCAACAAGTCAAAATGTGCTCCAGAAAAGCAGAAAACAACACTGATAGAACTTGAGAACGAATGCAAAAACAGTCCACTCTCAGAACAGGCCGCTTGGACACTTTCAGAACAGCTCTGTTAATGACTGAAAACAGCTCTCGAAGAGATTGTCAAAAGAGACTCTGAAAACGAAACGTTGATTACTTTTGAGCAAAAGGCTGCACACACGCAATTCAAGTTGCTCTGATTGTCATTTAGAGTAACATTATAGGATTATTCAACAACAAGTCAAAATGTGCTCGTGAAAGGCAGAAAACAACACTTTGATAGTTTGATATAACTTGAGAACGAATGCAAAAAACAGTCCACTCTAAGAACAGGCCGCTTGGACACTTTCAGAACAGCTCTGTTAATGACTGAAAACAGCTCTCGAAGAGATTGTCAAAAGAGACTCTGAAAACGAAACGTTGATTACTTTTGAGCAAAAGGCTGCACACACGCAATTCAAGTTGCTCTGATTGTCATTTAGAGTAACATTATAGGATTATTCAACAACAAGTCAAAATGTGCTCGTGAAAGGCAGAAAACAACACTTTGATAGTTTGATATAACTTGAGAACGAATGCAAAAAACAGTCCACTCTAAGAACAGGCCGCTTGGACACTTTCAGAACAGCTCTGTTAATGACTGAAAACAGCTCTCGAAGAGATTGTCAAAAGAGACTCCGAAAACGAAACGTTGATCACTTTTGAGCAAAAGGCTGCACACACGCAATTCAAGTTGCTCTGATTGTCATTTAGAGTTACATTATAGGATTATTCAACAACAAGTCAAAATGTGCTCGTGAAAGGCAGAAAACAACACTTTGATAGTTTGATATAACTTGAGAACGAATGCAAAAAACAGTCCACTCTCAGAACAGGCCGCTTGGACACTTTCAGAACAGCTCTGTTAATGACTGAAAACAGCTCTCGAAGAGATTGTCAAAAGAGACTCCGAAAACGAAACGTTGATCACTTTTGAGCAAAAGGCTGCACACACGCAATTCAAGTTGCTCTGATTGTCATTTAGAGTTACATTATAGGATTAGTCAACAACAAGTCAAAATGTGCTCGTGAAAGGCAGAAAACAACACTTTGATAGTTTGATATAACTTGAGAACGAATGCAAAAAACAGTCCACTCTAAGAACAGGCCGCTTGGACACTTTCAGAACAGCTCTGTTAATGAATGAAAACAGCTCTCGAAGAGATTGTCAAAAGAGACTCCGAAAACGAAACGTTGATCACTTTTGAGCAAAAGGCTGCACACACGCAATTCAAGTTGCTCTGATTGTCATTTAGAGTTACATTATAGGATTATTCAACAACAAGTCAAAATGTGCTCGTGAAAGGCAGAAAACAACACTTTGATAGTTTGATATAACTTGAGAACGAATGCAAAAAACAGTCCACTCTAAGAACAGGCCGCTTGGACACTTTCAGAACAGCTCTGTTAATGACTGAAAACAGCTCTCGAAGAGATTGTCAAAAGAGACTCCGAAAACGAAACGTTGATCACTTTTGTGCAAAAGGCTGCACACACGCAATTCAAGTTGCTCTGATTGTCATTTAGAGTTACATTATAGGATTATTCAACAACAAGTCAAAATGTGCTCGTGAAAGGCAGAAAACAACACTTTGATAGTTTGATATAACTTGAGAACGAATGCAAAAAACAGTCCACTCTCAGAACAGGCCGCTTGGACACTTTCAGAACAGCTCTGTTAATGACTGAAAACAGCTCTCGAAGAGATTGTCAAAAGAGACTCCGAAAACGAAACGTTGATCACTTTTGAGCAAAAGGCTGCACACACGCAATTCAAGTTGCTCTGATTGTCATTTAGAGTTACATTATAGGATTATTCAACAACAAGTCAAAATGTGCTCGTGAAAGGCAGAAAACAACACTTTGATAGTTTGATATAACTTGAGAACGAATGCAAAAAACAGTCCACTCTAAGAACAGGCCGCTTGGACACTTTCAGAACAGCTCTGTTAATGACTGAAAACAGCTCTCGAAGAGATTGTCAAAAGAGACTCTGAAAACGAAACGTTGATCACTTTTGAGCAAAAGGCTGCACACACGCAATTCAAGTTGCTCTGATTGTCATTTAGAGTTACATTATAGGATTATTCAACAACAAGTCAAAATGTGCTCGTGAAAGGCAGAAAACAACACTTTGATAGTTTGATATAACTTGAGAACGAATGCAAAAAACAGTCCACTCTAAGAACAGGCCGCTTGGACACTTTCAGAACAGCTCTGTTAATGACTGAAAACAGCTCTCGAAGAGATTGTCAAAAGAGACTCTGAAAACGAAACGTTGATCACTTTTGAGCAAAAGGCTGCACACACGCAATTCAAGTTGCTCTGATTGTCATTTAGAGTTACATTATAGGATTATTCAACAACAAGTCAAAATGTGCTCGTGAAAGGCAGAAAACAACACTTTGATAGTTTGATATAACTTGAGAACGAATGCAAAAAACAGTCCACTCTCAGAACAGGCCGCTTGGACACTTTCAGAACAGCTCTGTTAATGACTGAAAACAGCTCTCGAAGAGATTGTCAAAAGAGACTCCGAAAACGAAACGTTGATCACTTTTGAGCAAAAGGCTGCACACACGCAATTCAAGTTGCTCTGATTGTCATTTAGAGTTACATTATAGGATTATTCAACAACAAGTCAAAATGTGCTCGTGAAAGGCAGAAAACAACACTTTGATAGTTTGATATAACTTGAGAACGAATGCAAAAAACAGTCCACTCTAAGACCAGGCCGCTTGGACACTTTCAGAACAGCTCTGTTATTGACTGAAAACAGCTCTCGAAGAGATTGTCAAAAGAGACTCTGAAAACGAAACGTTGATCACTTTTGAGCAAAAGGCTGCACACACGCAATTCAAGTTGCTCTGATTGTCATTTAGAGTTACATTATAGGATTATTCAACAACAAGTCAAAATGTGCTCGTGAAAGGCAGAAAACAACACTTTGATAGTTTGATATAACTTGAGAACGAATGCAAAAAACAGTCCACTCTAAGAACAGGCCGCTTGGACACTTTCAGAACAGCTCTGTTAATGACTGAAAACAGCTCTCGAAGAGATTGTCAAAAGAGACTCCGAAAACGAAACGTTGATCACTTTTGAGCAAAAGGCTGCACACACGCAATTCAAGTTGCTCTGATTGTCATTTAGAGTTACATTATAGGATTATTCAACAACAAGTCAAAATGTGCTCGTGAAAGGCAGAAAACAACACTTTGATAGTTTGATATAACTTGAGAACGAATGCAAAAAACAGTCCACTCTCAGAACAGGCCGCTTGGACACTTTCAGAACAGCTCTGTTAATGACTGAAAACAGCTCTCGAAGAGATTGTCAAAAGAGACTCCGAAAACGAAACGTTGATCACTTTTGAGCAAAAGGCTGCACACACGCAATTCAAGTTGCTCTGATTGTCATTTAGAGTTACATTATAGGATTATTCAACAACAAGTCAAAATGTGCTCGTGAAAGGCAGAAAACAACACTTTGATAGTTTGATATAACTTGAGAACGAATGCAAAAAACAGTCCACTCTAAGAACAGGCCGCTTGGACACTTTCAGAACAGCTCTGTTAATGACTGAAAACAGCTCTCGAAGAGATTGTCAAAAGAGACTCTGAAAACGAAACGTTGATCACTTTTGAGCAAAAGGCTGCACACACGCAATTCAAGTTGCTCTGATTGTCATTTAGAGTTACATTATAGGATTATTCAACAACAAGTCAAAATGTGCTCGTGAAAGGCAGAAAACAACACTTTGATAGTTTGATATAACTTGAGAACGAATGCAAAAAACAGTCCACTCTCAGAACAGGCCGCTTGGACACTTTCAGAACAGCTCTGTTAATGACTGAAAACAGCTCTCGAAGAGATTGTCAAAAGAGACTCCGAAAACGAAACGTTGATCACTTTTGAGCAAAAGGCTGCACACACGCAATTCAAGTTGCTCTGATTGTCATTTAGAGTTACATTATAGGATTATTCAACAACAAGTCAAAATGTGCTCGTGAAAGGCAGAAAACAACACTTTGATAGTTTGATATAACTTGAGAACGAATGCAAAAAACAGTCCACTCTAAGAACAGGCCGCTTGGACACTTTCAGAACAGCTCTGTTAATGACTGAAAACAGCTCTCGAAGAGATTGTCAAAAGAGACTCCGAAAACGAAACGTTGATCACTTTTGAGCAAAAGGCTGCACACACGCAATTCAAGTTGCTCTGATTGTCATTTAGAGTTACATTATAGGATTATTCAACAACAAGTCAAAATGTGCTCGTGAAAGGCAGAAAACAACACTTTGATAGTTTGATATAACTTGAGAACGAATGCAAAAAACAGTCCACTCTCAGAACAGGCCGCTTGGACACTTTCAGAACAGCTCTGTTAATGACTGAAAACAGCTCTCGAAGAGATTGTCAAAAGAGACTCCGAAAACGAAACGTTGATCACTTTTGAGCAAAAGGCTGCACACACGCAATTCAAGTTGCTCTGATTGTCATTTAGAGTTACATTATAGGATTATTCAACAACAAGTCAAAATGTGCTCGTGAAAGGCAGAAAACAACACTTTGATAGTTTGATATAACTTGAGAACGAATGCAAAAAACAGTCCACTCTAAGAACAGGCCGCTTGGACACTTTCAGAACAGCTCTGTTAATGACTGAAAACAGCTCTCGAAGAGATTGTCAAAAGAGACTCTGAAAACGAAACGTTGATCACTTTTGAGCAAAAGGCTGCACACACGCAATTCAAGTTGCTCTGATTGTCATTTAGAGTTACATTATAGGATTATTCAACAACAAGTCAAAATGTGCTCGTGAAAGGCAGAAAACAACACTTTGATAGTTTGATATAACTTGAGAACGAATGCAAAAAACAGTCCACTCTCAGAACAGGCCGCTTGGACACTTTCAGAACAGCTCTGTTAATGACTGAAAACAGCTCTCGAAGAGATTGTCAAAAGAGACTCCGAAAACGAAACGTTGATCACTTTTGAGCAAAAGGCTGCACACACGCAATTCAAGTTGCTCTGATTGTCATTTAGAGTTACATTATAGGATTATTCAACAACAAGTCAAAATGTGCTCGTGAAAGGCAGAAAACAACACTTTGATAGTTTGATATAACTTGAGAACGAATGCAAAAAACAGTCCACTCTCAGAACAGGCCGCTTGGACACTTTCAGAACAGCTCTGTTAATGACTGAAAACAGCTCTCGAAGAGATTGTCAAAAGAGACTCCGAAAACGAAACGTTGATCACTTTTGAGCAAAAGGCTGCACACACGCAATTCAAGTTGCTCTGATTGTCATTTAGAGTTACATTATAGGATTAGTCAACAACAAGTCAAAATGTGCTCGTGAAAGGCAGAAAACAACACTTTGATAGTTTGATATAACTTGAGAACGAATGCAAAAAACAGTCCACTCTAAGAACAGGCCGCTTGGACACTTTCAGAACAGCTCTGTTAATGACTGAAAACAGCTCTCGAAGAGATTGTCAAAAGAGACTCCGAAAACGAAACGTTGATCACTTTTGAGCAAAAGGCTGCACACACGCAATTCAAGTTGCTCTGATTGTCATTTAGAGTTACATTATAGGATTATTCAACAACAAGTCAAAATGTGCTCGTGAAAGGCAGAAAACAACACTTTGATAGTTTGATATAACTTGAGAACGAATGCAAAAAACAGTCCACTCTAAGAACAGGCCGCTTGGACACTTTCAGAACAGCTCTGTTAATGACTGAAAACAGCTCTCGAAGAGATTGTCAAAAGAGACTCCGAAAACGAAACGTTGATCACTTTTGTGCAAAAGGCTGCACACACGCAATTCAAGTTGCTCTGATTGTCATTTAGAGTTACATTATAGGATTATTCAACAACAAGTCAAAATGTGCTCGTGAAAGGCAGAAAACAACACTTTGATAGTTTGATATAACTTGAGAACGAATGCAAAAAACAGTCCACTCTAAGAACAGGCCGCTTGGACACTTTCAGAACAGCTCTGTTAATGACTGAAAACAGCTCTCGAAGAGATTGTCAAAAGAGACTCCGAAAACGAAACGTTGATCACTTTTGAGCAAAAGGCTGCACACACGCAATTCAAGTTGCTCTGATTGTCATTTAGAGTTACATTATAGGATTATTCAACAACAAGTCAAAATGTGCTCGTGAAAGGCAGAAAACAACACTTTGATAGTTTGATATAACTTGAGAACGAATGCAAAAAACAGTCCACTCTCAGAACAGGCCGCTTGGACACTTTCAGAACAGCTCTGTTAATGACTGAAAACAGCTCTCGAAGAGATTGTCAAAAGAGACTCCGAAAACGAAACGTTGATCACTTTTGAGCAAAAGGCTGCACACACGCAATTCAAGTTGCTCTGATTGTCATTTAGAGTTACATTATAGGATTAGTCAACAACAAGTCAAAATGTGCTCGTGAAAGGCAGAAAACAACACTTTGATAGTTTGATATAACTTGAGAACGAATGCAAAAAACAGTCCACTCTAAGAACAGGCCGCTTGGACACTTTCAGAACAGCTCTGTTAATGACTGAAAACAGCTCTCGAAGAGATTGTCAAAAGAGACTCCGAAAACGAAACGTTGATCACTTTTGAGCAAAAGGCTGCACACACGCAATTCAAGTTGCTCTGATTGTCATTTAGAGTTACATTATAGGATTATTCAACAACAAGTCAAAATGTGCTCGTGAAAGGCAGAAAACAACACTTTGATAGTTTGATATAACTTGAGAACGAATGCAAAAAACAGTCCACTCTAAGAACAGGCCGCTTGGACACTTTCAGAACAGCTCTGTTAATGACTGAAAACAGCTCTCGAAGAGATTGTCAAAAGAGACTCCGAAAACGAAACGTTGATCACTTTTGTGCAAAAGGCTGCACACACGCAATTCAAGTTGCTCTGATTGTCATTTAGAGTTACATTATAGGATTATTCAACAACAAGTCAAAATGTGCTCGTGAAAGGCAGAAAACAACACTTTGATAGTTTGATATAACTTGAGAACGAATGCAAAAAACAGTCCACTCTAAGAACAGGCCGCTTGGACACTTTCAGAACAGCTCTGTTAATGACTGAAAACAGCTCTCGAAGAGATTGTCAAAAGAGACTCCGAAAACGAAACGTTGATCACTTTTGAGCAAAAGGCTGCACACACGCAATTCAAGTTGCTCTGATTGTCATTTAGAGTTACATTATAGGAGCATTCAGCAACAAGTCAAAATGTGCTCCAGAAAAGCAGAAAACAACACTGATAGAACTTGAGAACGAATGCAAAAACAGTCCACTCTCAGAACAGGCCGCTTGGACACTTTCAGAACAGCTCTGTTAATGACTGAAAACAGCTCTCGAAGAGATTGTCAAAAGAGACTCTGAAAACGAAACGTTGATTACTTTTGAGCAAAAGGCTGCACACACGCAATTCAAGTTGCTCTGATTGTCATTTAGAGTAACATTATAGGATTATTCAACAACAAGTCAAAATGTGCTTGTGAAAGGCAGAAAACAACACTTTGATAGTTTGATATAACTTGAGAACGAATGCAAAAAACAGTCCACTCTAAGAACAGGCCGCTTGGACACTTTCAGAACAGCTCTGTTAATGACTGAAAACAGCTCTCGAAGAGATTGTCAAAAGAGACTCTGAAAACGAAACGTTGATTACTTTTGAGCAAAAGGCTGCACACACGCAATTCAAGTTGCTCTGATTGTCATTTAGAGTAACATTATAGGATTATTCAACAACAAGTCAAAATGTGCTCGTGAAAGGCAGAAAACAACACTTTGATAGTTTGATATAACTTGAGAACGAATGCAAAAAACAGTCCACTCTAAGAACAGGCCGCTTGGACACTTTCAGAACAGCTCTGTTAATGACTGAAAACAGCTCTCGAAGAGATTGTCAAAAGAGACTCCGAAAACGAAACGTTGATCACTTTTGAGCAAAAGGCTGCACACACGCAATTCAAGTTGCTCTGATTGTCATTTAGAGTTACATTATAGGAGCATTCAGCAACAAGTCAAAATGTGCTCCAGAAAAGCAGAAAACAACACTGATAGAACTTGAGAACGAATGCAAAAACAGTCCACTCTCAGAACAGGCCGCTTGGACACTTTCAGAACAGCTCTGTTAATGACTGAAAACAGCTCTCGAAGAGATTGTCAAAAGAGACTCCGAAAACGAAACGTTGATTACTTTTGAGCAAAAGGCTGCACACACGCAATTCAAGTTGCTCTGATTGTCATTTAGAGTAACATTATAGGATTATTCAACAACAAGTCAAAATGTGCTCGTGAAAGGCAGAAAACAACACTTTGATAGTTTGATATAACTTGAGAACGAATGCAAAAAACAGTCCACTCTAAGAACAGGCCGCTTGGACACTTTCAGAACAGCTCTGTTAATGACTGAAAACAGCTCTCGAAGAGATTGTCAAAAGAGACTCTGAAAACGAAACGTTGATTACTTTTGAGCAAAAGGCTGCACACACGCAATTCAAGTTGCTCTGATTGTCATTTAGAGTAACATTATAGGATTATTCAACAACAAGTCAAAATGTGCTCGTGAAAGGCAGAAAACAACACTTTGATAGTTTGATATAACTTGAGAACGAATGCAAAAAACAGTCCACTCTAAGAACAGGCCGCTTGGACACTTTCAGAACAGCTCTGTTAATGACTGAAAACAGCTCTCGAAGAGATTGTCAAAAGAGACTCCGAAAACGAAACGTTGATCACTTTTGAGCAAAAGGCTGCACACACGCAATTCAAGTTGCTCTGATTGTCATTTAGAGTTACATTATAGGATTATTCAACAACAAGTCAAAATGTGCTCGTGAAAGGCAGAAAACAACACTTTGATAGTTTGATATAACTTGAGAACGAATGCAAAAAACAGTCCACTCTAAGAACAGGCCGCTTGGACACTTTCAGAACAGCTCTGTTAATGACTGAAAACAGCTCTCGAAGAGATTGTCAAAAGAGACTCTGAAAACGAAACGTTGATCACTTTTGAGCAAAAGGCTGCACACACGCAATTCAAGTTGCTCTGATTGTCATTTAGAGTTACATTATAGGATTATTCAACAACAAGTCAAAATGTGCTCGTGAAAGGCAGAAAACAACACTTTGATAGTTTGATATAACTTGAGAACGAATGCAAAAAACAGTCCACTCTAAGAACAGGCCGCTTGGACACTTTCAGAACAGCTCTGTTAATGACTGAAAACAGCTCTCGAAGAGATTGTCAAAAGAGACTCCGAAAACGAAACGTTGATCACTTTTGAGCAAAAGGCTGCACACACGCAATTCAAGTTGCTCTGATTGTCATTTAGAGTTACATTATAGGATTATTCAACAACAAGTCAAAATGTGCTCGTGAAAGGCAGAAAACAACACTTTGATAGTTTGATATAACTTGAAAACGAATGCAAAAAACAGTCCACTCTCAGAACAGGCCGCTTGGACACTTTCAGAACAGCTCTGTTAATGACTGAAAACAGCTCTCGAAGAGATTGTCAAAAGAGACTCCGAAAACGAAACGTTGATCACTTTTGAGCAAAAGGCTGCACACACGCAATTCAAGCTGCTCTGATTGTCATTTAGAGTTACATTATAGGAGCATTCAGCAACAAGTCAAAATGTGCTCCAGAAAAGCAGAAAACAACACTGATAGAACTTGAGAACGAATGCAAAAAACAGTCCACTCTCAGAACAGGCCGCTTGGACACTTTCAGAACAGCTCTGTTAATGACTGAAAACAGCTCTCGAAGAGATTGTCAAAAGAGACTCCGAAAACGAAACGTTGATCACTTTTGAGCAAAAGGCTGCACACACGCAATTCAAGTTGCTCTGATTAACATTTAGAGTTACATTATAGGATTATTCAACAACAAGTCAAAATGTGCTCGAGAAAGGCAGAAAACAACACTTTGATAGTTTGATATAACTTGAGAACGAATGCAAAAAACACAGTCCACTCTAAGAACAGGCCGCTTGGACACTTTCAGAACAGCTCTGTTAATGACTGAAAACAGCTCTCGAAGAGATTGTCAAAAGAGACTCCGAAAACGAAACGTTGATCACTTTTGAGCAAAAGGCTGCACACACGCAATTCAAGTTGCTCTGATTGTCATTTAGAGTTACATTATAGGATTATTCAACAACAAGTCAAAATGTGCTCGTGAAAGGCAGAAAACAACACTTTGATAGTTTGATATAACTTGAGAACGAATGCAAAAAACAGTCCACTCTAAGAACAGGCCGCTTGGACACTTTCAGAACAGCTCTGTTAATGACTGAAAACAGCTCTCGAAGAGATTGTCAAAAGAGACTCTGAAAACGAAACGTTGATCACTTTTGAGCAAAAGGCTGCACACACGCAATTCAAGTTGCTCTGATTGTCATTTAGAGTTACATTATAGGATTATTCAACAACAAGTCAAAATGTGCTCGTGAAAGGCAGAAAACAACACTTTGATAGTTTGATATAACTTGAGAACGAATGCAAAAAACAGTCCACTCTAAGAACAGGCCGCTTGGACACTTTCAGAACAGCTCTGTTAATGACTGAAAACAGCTCTCGAAGAGATTGTCAAAAGAGACTCTGAAAACGAAACGTTGATCACTTTTGAGCAAAAGGCTGCACACACGCAATTCAAGTTGCTCTGATTGTCATTTAGAGTTACATTATAGGATTATTCAACAACAAGTCAAAATGTGCTCGTGAAAGGCAGAAAACAACACTTTGATAGTTTGATATAACTTGAGAACGAATGCAAAAAACAGTCCACTCTCAGAACAGGCCGCTTGGACACTTTCAGAACAGCTCTGTTAATGACTGAAAACAGCTCTCGAAGAGATTGTCAAAAGAGACTCCGAAAACGAAACGTTGATCACTTTTGAGCAAAAGGCTGCACACACGCAATTCAAGTTGCTCTGATTGTCATTTAGAGTTACATTATAGGATTATTCAACAACAAGTCAAAATGTGCTCGTGAAAGGCAGAAAACAACACTTTGATAGTTTGATATAACTTGAGAACGAATGCAAAAAACAGTCCACTCTAAGAACAGGCCGCTTGGACACTTTCAGAACAGCTCTGTTAATGACTGAAAACAGCTCTCGAAGAGATTGTCAAAAGAGACTCTGAAAACGAAACGTTGATCACTTTTGAGCAAAAGGCTGCACACACGCAATTCAAGTTGCTCTGATTGTCATTTAGAGTTACATTATAGGATTATTCAACAACAAGTCAAAATGTGCTCGTGAAAGGCAGAAAACAACACTTTGATAGTTTGATATAACTTGAGAACGAATGCAAAAAACAGTCCACTCTCAGAACAGGCCGCTTGGACACTTTCAGAACAGCTCTGTTAATGACTGAAAACAGCTCTCGAAGAGATTGTCAAAAGAGACTCCGAAAACGAAACGTTGATCACTTTTGAGCAAAAGGCTGCACACACGCAATTCAAGTTGCTCTGATTGTCATTTAGAGTTACATTATAGGATTATTCAACAACAAGTCAAAATGTGCTCGTGAAAGGCAGAAAACAACACTTTGATAGTTTGATATAACTTGAGAACGAATGCAAAAAACAGTCCACTCTAAGAACAGGCCGCTTGGACACTTTCAGAACAGCTCTGTTAATGACTGAAAACAGCTCTCGAAGAGATTGTCAAAAGAGACTCCGAAAACGAAACGTTGATCACTTTTGAGCAAAAGGCTGCACACACGCAATTCAAGTTGCTCTGATTGTCATTTAGAGTTACATTATAGGATTATTCAACAACAAGTCAAAATGTGCTCGTGAAAGGCAGAAAACAACACTTTGATAGTTTGATATAACTTGAGAACGAATGCAAAAAACAGTCCACTCTCAGAACAGGCCGCTTGGACACTTTCAGAACAGCTCTGTTAATGACTGAAAACAGCTCTCGAAGAGATTGTCAAAAGAGACTCCGAAAACGAAACGTTGATCACTTTTGAGCAAAAGGCTGCACACACGCAATTCAAGTTGCTCTGATTGTCATTTAGAGTTACATTATAGGATTATTCAACAACAAGTCAAAATGTGCTCGTGAAAGGCAGAAAACAACACTTTGATAGTTTGATATAACTTGAGAACGAATGCAAAAAACAGTCCACTCTAAGAACAGGCCGCTTGGACACTTTCAGAACAGCTCTGTTAATGACTGAAAACAGCTCTCGAAGAGATTGTCAAAAGAGACTCTGAAAACGAAACGTTGATCACTTTTGAGCAAAAGGCTGCACACACGCAATTCAAGTTGCTCTGATTGTCATTTAGAGTTACATTATAGGATTATTCAACAACAAGTCAAAATGTGCTCGTGAAAGGCAGAAAACAACACTTTGATAGTTTGATATAACTTGAGAACGAATGCAAAAAACAGTCCACTCTCAGAACAGGCCGCTTGGACACTTTCAGAACAGCTCTGTTAATGACTGAAAACAGCTCTCGAAGAGATTGTCAAAAGAGACTCCGAAAACGAAACGTTGATCACTTTTGAGCAAAAGGCTGCACACACGCAATTCAAGTTGCTCTGATTGTCATTTAGAGTTACATTATAGGATTAGTCAACAACAAGTCAAAATGTGCTCGTGAAAGGCAGAAAACAACACTTTGATAGTTTGATATAACTTGAGAACGAATGCAAAAAACAGTCCACTCTAAGAACAGGCCGCTTGGACACTTTCAGAACAGCTCTGTTAATGACTGAAAACAGCTCTCGAAGAGATTGTCAAAAGAGACTCCGAAAACGAAACGTTGATCACTTTTGAGCAAAAGGCTGCACACACGCAATTCAAGTTGCTCTGATTGTCATTTAGAGTTACATTATAGGATTATTCAACAACAAGTCAAAATGTGCTCGTGAAAGGCAGAAAACAACACTTTGATAGTTTGATATAACTTGAGAACGAATGCAAAAAACAGTCCACTCTAAGAACAGGCCGCTTGGACACTTTCAGAACAGCTCTGTTAATGACTGAAAACAGCTCTCGAAGAGATTGTCAAAAGAGACTCCGAAAACGAAACGTTGATCACTTTTGTGCAAAAGGCTGCACACACGCAATTCAAGTTGCTCTGATTGTCATTTAGAGTTACATTATAGGATTATTCAACAACAAGTCAAAATGTGCTCGTGAAAGGCAGAAAACAACACTTTGATAGTTTGATATAACTTGAGAACGAATGCAAAAAACAGTCCACTCTAAGAACAGGCCGCTTGGACACTTTCAGAACAGCTCTGTTAATGACTGAAAACAGCTCTCGAAGAGATTGTCAAAAGAGACTCCGAAAACGAAACGTTGATCACTTTTGAGCAAAAGGCTGCACACACGCAATTCAAGTTGCTCTGATTGTCATTTAGAGTTACATTATAGGAGCATTCAGCAACAAGTCAAAATGTGCTCCAGAAAAGCAGAAAACAACACTGATAGAACTTGAGAACGAATGCAAAAACAGTCCACTCTCAGAACAGGCCGCTTGGACACTTTCAGAACAGCTCTGTTAATGACTGAAAACAGCTCTCGAAGAGATTGTCAAAAGAGACTCTGAAAACGAAACGTTGATTACTTTTGAGCAAAAGGCTGCACACACGCAATTCAAGTTGCTCTGATTGTCATTTAGAGTAACATTATAGGATTATTCAACAACAAGTCAAAATGTGCTTGTGAAAGGCAGAAAACAACACTTTGATAGTTTGATATAACTTGAGAACGAATGCAAAAAACAGTCCACTCTAAGAACAGGCCGCTTGGACACTTTCAGAACAGCTCTGTTAATGACTGAAAACAGCTCTCGAAGAGATTGTCAAAAGAGACTCTGAAAACGAAACGTTGATTACTTTTGAGCAAAAGGCTGCACACACGCAATTCAAGTTGCTCTGATTGTCATTTAGAGTAACATTATAGGATTATTCAACAACAAGTCAAAATGTGCTCGTGAAAGGCAGAAAACAACACTTTGATAGTTTGATATAACTTGAGAACGAATGCAAAAAACAGTCCACTCTAAGAACAGGCCGCTTGGACACTTTCAGAACAGCTCTGTTAATGACTGAAAACAGCTCTCGAAGAGATTGTCAAAAGAGACTCCGAAAACGAAACGTTGATCACTTTTGAGCAAAAGGCTGCACACACGCAATTCAAGTTGCTCTGATTGTCATTTAGAGTTACATTATAGGATTATTCAACAACAAGTCAAAATGTGCTCGTGAAAGGCAGAAAACAACACTTTGATAGTTTGATATAACTTGAGAACGAATGCAAAAAACAGTCCACTCTCAGAACAGGCCGCTTGGACACTTTCAGAACAGCTCTGTTAATGACTGAAAACAGCTCTCGAAGAGATTGTCAAAAGAGACTCCGAAAACGAAACGTTGATCACTTTTGAGCAAAAGGCTGCACACACGCAATTCAAGTTGCTCTGATTGTCATTTAGAGTTACATTATAGGATTAGTCAACAACAAGTCAAAATGTGCTCGTGAAAGGCAGAAAACAACACTTTGATAGTTTGATATAACTTGAGAACGAATGCAAAAAACAGTCCACTCTAAGAACAGGCCGCTTGGACACTTTCAGAACAGCTCTGTTAATGACTGAAAACAGCTCTCGAAGAGATTGTCAAAAGAGACTCCGAAAACGAAACGTTGATCACTTTTGAGCAAAAGGCTGCACACACGCAATTCAAGTTGCTCTGATTGTCATTTAGAGTTACATTATAGGAGCATTCAGCAACAAGTCAAAATGTGCTCCAGAAAAGCAGAAAACAACACTGATAGAACTTGAGAACGAATGCAAAAACAGTCCACTCTCAGAACAGGCCGCTTGGACACTTTCAGAACAGCTCTGTTAATGACTGAAAACAGCTCTCGAAGAGATTGTCAAAAGAGACTCCGAAAACGAAACGTTGATTACTTTTGAGCAAAAGGCTGCACACACGCAATTCAAGTTGCTCTGATTGTCATTTAGAGTAACATTATAGGATTATTCAACAACAAGTCAAAATGTGCTCGTGAAAGGCAGAAAACAACACTTTGATAGTTTGATATAACTTGAGAACGAATGCAAAAAACAGTCCACTCTAAGAACAGGCCGCTTGGACACTTTCAGAACAGCTCTGTTAATGACTGAAAACAGCTCTCGAAGAGATTGTCAAAAGAGACTCTGAAAACGAAACGTTGATTACTTTTGAGCAAAAGGCTGCACACACGCAATTCAAGTTGCTCTGATTGTCATTTAGAGTAACATTATAGGATTATTCAACAACAAGTCAAAATGTGCTCGTGAAAGGCAGAAAACAACACTTTGATAGTTTGATATAACTTGAGAACGAATGCAAAAAACAGTCCACTCTAAGAACAGGCCGCTTGGACACTTTCAGAACAGCTCTGTTAATGACTGAAAACAGCTCTCGAAGAGATTGTCAAAAGAGACTCCGAAAACGAAACGTTGATCACTTTTGAGCAAAAGGCTGCACACACGCAATTCAAGTTGCTCTGATTGTCATTTAGAGTTACATTATAGGATTATTCAACAACAAGTCAAAATGTGCTCGTGAAAGGCAGAAAACAACACTTTGATAGTTTGATATAACTTGAGAACGAATGCAAAAAACAGTCCACTCTAAGAACAGGCCGCTTGGACACTTTCAGAACAGCTCTGTTAATGACTGAAAACAGCTCTCGAAGAGATTGTCAAAAGAGACTCTGAAAACGAAACGTTGATCACTTTTGAGCAAAAGGCTGCACACACGCAATTCAAGTTGCTCTGATTGTCATTTAGAGTTACATTATAGGATTATTCAACAACAAGTCAAAATGTGCTCGTGAAAGGCAGAAAACAACACTTTGATAGTTTGATATAACTTGAGAACGAATGCAAAAAACAGTCCACTCTCAGAACAGGCCGCTTGGACACTTTCAGAACAGCTTTGTTAATGACTGAAAACAGCTCTCGAAGAGATTGTCAAAAGAGACTCCGAAAACGAAACGTTGATCACTTTTGAGCAAAAGGCTGCACACACGCAATTCAAGTTGCTCTGATTGTCATTTAGAGTTACATTATAGGATTATTCAACAACAAGTCAAAATGTGCTCGTGAAAGGCAGAAAACAACACTTTGATAGTTTGATATAACTTGAGAACGAATGCAAAAAACAGTCCACTCTCAGAACAGGCCGCTTGGACACTTTCAGAACAGCTCTGTTAATGACTGAAAACAGCTCTCGAAGAGATTGTCAAAAGAGACTCCGAAAACGAAACGTTGATCACTTTTGAGCAAAAGGCTGCACACACGCAATTCAAGTTGCTCTGATTGTCATTTAGAGTTACATTATAGGATTATTCAACAACAAGTCAAAATGTGCTCGTGAAAGGCAGAAAACAACACTTTGATAGTTTGATATAACTTGAGAACGAATGCAAAAAACAGTCCACTCTAAGAACAGGCCGCTTGGACACTTTCAGAACAGCTCTGTTAATGACTGAAAACAGCTCTCGAAGAGATTGTCAAAAGAGACTCTGAAAACGAAACGTTGATCACTTTTGAGCAAAAGGCTGCACACACGCAATTCAAGTTGCTCTGATTGTCATTTAGAGTTACATTATAGGATTATTCAACAACAAGTCAAAATGTGCTCGTGAAAGGCAGAAAACAACACTTTGATAGTTTGATATAACTTGAGAACGAATGCAAAAAAACAGTCCACTCTCAGAACAGGCCGCTTGGACACTTTCAGAACAGCTCTGTTAATGACTGAAAACAGCTCTCGAAGAGATTGTCAAAAGAGACTCCGAAACGAAACGTTTGATCACTTTTGAGCAAAAGGCTGCACACAAACGCAATTCAAGTTGCTCTGATTGTCATTTAGAGTTACATTATAGGATTATTCAACAACAAGTCAAAATGTGCTCGTGAAAGGCAGAAAACAACACTTTGATAGTTTGATATAACTTGAGAACGAATGCAAAAAACAGTCCACTCTCAGAACAGGCCGCTTGGACACTTTCAGAACAGCTCTGTTAATGACTGAAAACAGCTCTCGAAGAGATTGTCAAAAGAGACTCCGAAAACGAAACGTTGATCACTTTGAGCAAAAGGCTGCACACCTACGCAATTCAAGTTGCTCTGATTGTCATTTAGAGTTACATTATAGGATTATTCAACAACAAGTCAAAATGTGCTCGTGAAAGGCAGAAAACAACACTTTGATAGTTTGATATAACTTGAGAACGAATGCAAAAAACAGTCCACTCTAAGAACAGGCCGCTTGGACACTTTCAGAACAGCTCTGTTAATGACTGAAAACAGCTCTCGAAGAGATTGTCAAAAGAGACTCTGAAAACGAAACGTTGATCACTTTTGAGCAAAAGGCTGCACACACGCAATTCAAGTTGCTCTGATTTGTCATTTAGAGTTACATTATAGGATTATTCAACAACAAGTCAAAATGTGCTCGTGAAAGGCAGAAAACAACACTTTGATAGTTTGATATAACTTGAGGAACGAATGCAAAAAACAGTCCACTCTCAGAACAGGCCGCTTGGACACTTTCAGAACAGCTCTGTTTGACTGAAAACAGCTCTCGAAGAGATTGTCAAAAGAGACTCCGAAAACGAAACGTTGATCACTTTTGAGCAAAAGGCTGCACACACGCAATTCAAGTTGCTCTGATTGTCATTTAGAGTTACATTATAGGATTATTCAACAACAAGTCAAAATGTGCTCGTGAAAGGCAGAAAACAACACTTTGATAGTTTGATATAACTTGAGAACGAATGCAAAAAACAGTCCACTCTAAGAACAGGCCGCTTGGACACTTTCAGAACAGCTCTGTTAATGACTGAAAACAGCTCTCGAAGAGATTGTCAAAAGAGACTCCGAAAACGAAACGTTGATCACTTTTGAGCAAAAGGCTGCACACACGCAATTCAAGTTGCTCTGATTGTCATTTAGAGTTACATTATAGGATTATTCAACAACAAGTCAAAATGTGCTCGTGAAAGGCAGAAAACAACACTTTGATAGTTTGATATAACTTGAGAACGAATGCAAAAAACAGTCCACTCTCAGAACAGGCCGCTTGGACACTTTCAGAACAGCTCTGTTAATGACTGAAAAACAGCTCTCGAAGAGATTGTCAAAAGAGACTCCGAAAACGAAACGTTGATCACTTTTGAGCAAAAGGCTGCACACACGCAATTCAAGTTGCTCTGATTGTCATTTAGAGTTACATTATAGGATTATTCAACAACAAGTCAAAATGTGCTCGTGAAAGGCAGAAAACAACACTTTGATAGTTTGATATAACTTGAGAACGAATGCAAAAAACAGTCCACTCTAAGAACAGGCCGCTTGGACACTTTCAGAACAGCTCTGTTAATGACTGAAAACAGCTCTCGAAGAGATTGTCAAAAGAGACTCTGAAAACGAAACGTTGATCACTTTTTGAGCAAAAGGCTGCACACACGCAATTCAAGTTGCTCTGATTGTCATTTAGAGTTACATTATAGGATTATTCAACAACAAGTCAAAATGTGCTCGTGAAAGGCAGAAAACAACACTTTGATAGTTTGATATAACTTGAGAACGAATGCAAAAAACAGTCCACTCTCAGAACAGGCCGCTTGGACACTTTCAGAACAGCTCTGTTAATGACTGAAAACAGCTCTCGAAGAGATTGTCAAAAGAGACTCCGAAAACGAAACGTTGATCACTTTTGAGCAAAAGGCTGCACACACGCAATTCAAGTTGCTCTGATTGTCATTTAGAGTTACATTATAGGATTATTCAACAACAAGTCAAAATGTGCTCGTGAAAGGCAGAAAACAACACTTTGATAGTTTGATATAACTTGAGAACGAATGCAAAAAACAGTCCACTCTCAGAACAGGCCGCTTGGACACTTTCAGAACAGCTCTGTTAATGACTGAAAACAGCTCTCGAAGAGATTGTCAAAAGAGACTCCGAAAACGAAACGTTGATCACTTTTGAGCAAAAGGCTGCACACACGCAATTCAAGTTGCTCTGATTGTCATTTAGAGTTACATTATAGGATTATTCAACAACAAGTCAAAATGTGCTCGTGAAAGGCAGAAAACAACACTTTGATAGTTTGATATAACTTGAGAACGAATGCAAAAAACAGTCCACTCTAAGAACAGGCCGCTTGGACACTTTCAGAACAGCTCTGTTAATGACTGAAAACAGCTCTCGAAGAGATTGTCAAAAGAGACTCTGAAAACGAAACGTTGATCACTTTTGAGCAAAAGGCTGCACACACGCAATTCAAGTTGCTCTGATTGTCATTTAGAGTTACATTATAGGATTATTCAACAACAAGTCAAAATGTGCTCGTGAAAGGCAGAAAACAACACTTTGATAGTTTGATATAACTTGAGAACGAATGCAAAAAACAGTCCACTCTCAGAACAGGCCGCTTGGACACTTTCAGAACAGCTCTGTTAATGCAGCTCTGTTAATGACTGAAAACAGCTCTCGAAGAGATTGTCAAAAGAGACTCCGAAAACGAAACGTTGATCACTTTTGAGCAAAAGGCTGCACACACGCAATTCAAGTTGCTCTGATTGTCATTTAGAGTTACATTATAGGATTATTCAACAACAAGTCAAAATGTGCTCGTGAAAGGCAGAAAACAACACTTTGATAGTTTGATATAACTTGAGAACGAATGCAAAAAACAGTCCACTCTCAGAACAGGCCGCTTGGACACTTTCAGAACAGCTCTGTTAATGACTGAAAACAGCTCTCGAAGAGATTGTCAAAAGAGACTCCGAAAACGAAACGTTGATCACTTTTGAGCAAAAGGCTGCACACACGCAATTCAAGTTGCTCTGATTGTCATTTAGAGTTACATTATAGGATTATTCAACAACAAGTCAAAATGTGCTCGTGAAAGGCAGAAAACAACACTTTGATAGTTTGATATAACTTGAGAACGAATGCAAAAAACAGTCCACTCTAAGAACAGGCCGACTTGGACACTTTCAGAACAGCTCTGTTAATGACTGAAAACAGCTCTCGAAGAGATTGTCAAAAGAGACTCTGAAAACGAAACGTTGATCACTTTTGAGCAAAAGGCTGCACACACGCAATTCAAGTTGCTCTGATTGTCATTTAGAGTTACATTATAGGATTATTCAACAACAAGTCAAAATGTGCTCGTGAAAGGCAGAAAACAACACTTTGATAGTTTGATATAACTTGAGAACGAATGCAAAAAACAGTCCACTCTCAGAACAGGCCGCTTGGACACTTTCAGAACAGCTCTGTTAATGACTGAAAACAGCTCTCGAAGAGATTGTCAAAAGAGACTCCGAAAACGAAACGTTGATCACTTTTGAGCAAAAGGCTGCACACACGCAATTCAAGTTGCTCTGATTGTCATTTAGAGTTACATTATAGGATTATTCAACAACAAGTCAAAATGTGCTCGTGAAAGGCAGAAAACAACACTTTGATAGTTTGATATAACTTGAGAACGAATGCAAAAAACAGTCCACTCTCAGAACAGGCCGCTTGGACACTTTCAGAACAGCTCTGTTAATGACTGAAAACAGCTCTCGAAGAGATTGTCAAAAGAGACTCCGAAAACGAAACGTTGATCACTTTTGAGCAAAAGGCTGCACACACGCAATTCAAGTTGCTCTGATTGTCATTTAGAGTTACATTATAGGATTATTCAACAACAAGTCAAAATGTGCTCGTGAAAGGCAGAAAACAACACTTTGATAGTTTGATATAACTTGAGAACGAATGCAAAAAACAGTCCACTCTCAGAACAGGCCGCTTGGACACTTTCAGAACAGCTCTGTAATGCAGCTCTGTTAATGACTGAAAACAGCTCTCGAAGAGATTGTCAAAAGAGACTCCGAAAACGAAACGTTGATCACTTTTGAGCAAAAGGCTGCACACACGCAATTCAAGTTGCTCTGATTGTCATTTAGAGTTACATTATAGGATTATTCAACAACAAGTCAAAATGTGCTCGTGAAAGGCAGAAAACAACACTTTGATAGTTTGATATAACTTGAGAACGAATGCAAAAAACAGTCCACTCTCAGAACAGGCCGCTTGGACACTTTCAGAACAGCTCTGTTAATGACTGAAAACAGCTCTCGAAGAGATTGTCAAAAGAGACTCCGAAAACGAAACGTTGATCACTTTTGAGCAAAAGGCTGCACACACGCAATTCAAGTTGCTCTGATTGTCATTTAGAGTTACATTATAGGATTATTCAACAACAAGTCAAAATGTGCTCGTGAAAGGCAGAAAACAACACTTTGATAGTTTGATATAACTTGAGAACGAATGCAAAAAACAGTCCACTCTAAGAACAGGCCGCTTGGACACTTTCAGAACAGCTCTGTTAATGACTGAAAACAGCTCTCGAAGAGATTGTCAAAAGAGACTCCTGAAAACGAAACGTTGATCACTTTTGAGCAAAAGGCTGCACACACCGCAATTCAAGTTGCTCTGATTGTCATTTAGAGTTACATTATAGGATTATTCAACAACAAGTCAAAATGTGCTCGTGAAAGGCAGAAAACAACACTTTGATAGTTTGATATAACTTGAGAACGAATGCAAAAAACAGTCCACTCTAAGAACAGGCCGCTTGGACACTTTCAGAACAGCTCTGTTAATGACTGAAAACAGCTCTCGAAGAGATTGTCAAAAGAGACTCCGAAAACGAAACGTTGATCACTTTTGAGCAAAAGGCTGCACACACGCAATTCAAGTTGCTCTGATTGTCATTTAGAGTTACATTATAGGATTATTCAACAACAAGTCAAAATGTGCTCGTGAAAGGCAGAAAACAACACTTTGATAGTTTGATATAACTTGAGAACGAATGCAAAAAACAGTCCACTCTCAGAACAGGCCGCTTGGACACTTTCAGAACAGCTCTGTTAATGACTGAAAACAGCTCTCGAAGAGATTGTCAAAAGAGACTCCGAAAACGAAACGTTGATCACTTTTGAGCAAAAGGCTGCACACACGCAATTCAAGTTGCTCTGATTGTCATTTAGAGTTACATTATAGGATTATTCAACAACAAGTCAAAATGTGCTCGTGAAAGGCAGAAAACAACACTTTGATAGTTTGATATAACTTGAGAACGAATGCAAAAAACAGTCCACTCTAAGAACAGGCCGCTTGGACACTTTCAGAACAGCTCTGTTAATGACTGAAAACAGCTCTCGAAGAGATTGTCAAAAGAGACTCTGAAAACGAAACGTTGATCACTTTTGAGCAAAAGGCTGCACACACGCAATTCAAGTTGCTCTGATTGTCATTTAGAGTTACATTATAGGATTATTCAACAACAAGTCAAAATGTGCTCGTGAAAGGCAGAAAACAACACTTTGATAGTTTGATATAACTTGAGAACGAATGCAAAAAACAGTCCACTCTAAGAACAGGCCGCTTGGACACTTTCAGAACAGCTCTGTTAATGACTGAAAACAGCTCTCGAAGAGATTGTCAAAAGAGACTCTGAAAACGAAACGTTGATCACTTTTGAGCAAAAGGCTGCACACACGCAATTCAAGTTGCTCTGATTGTCATTTAGAGTTACATTATAGGATTATTCAACAACAAGTCAAAATGTGCTCGTGAAAGGCAGAAAACAACACTTTGATAGTTTGATATAACTTGAGAACGAATGCAAAAAACAGTCCACTCTCAGAACAGGCCGCTTGGACACTTTCAGAACAGCTCTGTTAATGACTGAAAACAGCTCTCGAAGAGATTGTCAAAAGAGACTCCGAAAACGAAACGTTGATCACTTTTGAGCAAAAGGCTGCACACACGCAATTCAAGTTGCTCTGATTGTCATTTAGAGTTACATTATAGGATTATTCAACAACAAGTCAAAATGTGCTCGTGAAAGGCAGAAAACAACACTTTGATAGTTTGATATAACTTGAGAACGAATGCAAAAAAACAGTCCACTCTAAGACCAGGCCGCTTGGACACTTTCAGAACAGCTCTGTTATTGACTGAAAACAGCTCTCGAAGAGATTGTCAAAAGAGACTCTGAAAACGAAACGTTGATCACTTTTGAGCAAAAGGCTGCACACACGCAATTCAAGTTGCTCTGATTGTCATTTAGAGTTACATTATAGGATTATTCAACAACAAGTCAAAAT